>NC_088378.1:16267500-16567500 GCF_037993035.2 Macaca fascicularis
TATATATATATTTATTTATTTTAAATGGAGTCTTGCTCTGTTCCCCAGGCTACAATGCAGTGGTACGATCTTGGCTCACTGCAACCTCCACCTCCTGGGTTCAAGCAATTCTTGTGCTCAGCCTCCAAAGTAGCTGGGATTGCAGGAGCCCACCACCATGCCCAGTTAATTTTTGTATTTTTAGTAGAGACAGGGTTTCGCCATGTTGGCCAGGATGGTCTCGAACTCCTGACCTCAGGTGATCCTCCCGCCTCAGCCTCCCAAAGTGCTGGGATTATAGGCTTGAGCCACCATGCCCGGCCAGTTTCTGTCATATTCTTATGTTGTTGGGCACACAGCAACAGGGGACTCCATTGAGCTGTCCAAACTTAGAATTCCTTGGACATGAAACTTTCTGACTTTGTTTCAGAACTTCAGTTATCATGGAACCAAACTGATGACGCTTTCCAAAATTTCAGGTTTTTCCAGGTTTGCAACAGATGGAAAAATTGTCAAAGTTTTTATGAAAGGATTATGCACTTGATCTAGATACCAATTTTATAGTTGCAAGAAAAACAGGAACAAGAAGCCTCTACAATCAGTTTCTTCCTGTTCTTGGACACCTAATGAATATGCTGGTTTATTGATCACACATCCTTAGTCTTAACAGGGACTTATATGGTTGATTTCTGCCTTACACAGTAATAAAATAGAGTTCAAAAATCATGAAAATGCTAATGTCTGCAGAAACTAAGATGTAATATCTTTGCTTTCCTGAATAGGGTTTTAATTAAGCTCTGAGACTAATAAGAAACAATTAGCCTCCAATATACTGGATTACTTCCCTTCTCATTGTGCTTAGGGTAGGTTGGAAGTTCATTTGGATGAATTAAATTAATGGACAAATTAATTCTTAATCAAAAGGAAAATGAGGAGCCCTGTGCCTTTGGTGAACTTCAGGTCAGGTTTGTCCCATTCTAGTTCTGGCCATTGGGCTCCTGGCTCTTTCCTAATGACAAAAGACATTCTTTGACCCTCCTAATGACATCCTAATGACACTCTTTCTTTAGATGGTAACTAACCTTAGTTAGAGCTCCTTCTGGTTCTATGTACTTAAGCCTCTAGGGCTGGGATGAAATACGGATTACCTGTGGCCAGGCATTTCTGCCACCAGCCACCTATCTGCTTCCACTTGTTTCTTCCCCTCAATTCTTATCTTGTGCCTCCTTCTAGAACCTTCCTAGAGAGCCAGCCATATCCACTAGAGTTGCCTGCCTTTGGGGCCCCACCGAGCTGACTCAGCTGAGAATCCTGTCCAATGTGTTCCAGTTCTCATAAGATGCAGAGTGGCTCATTGGAAAGACACTCAAAACATAGTCGATTTCTAAGCTGTTTTATTTTCACTTAGCCACTATTCTGTATTTGAAAGATCAGTGTTCCACTAGTAAATAAAAACTCTTTGCTGGCTTGACATGTGTAAAATGGTAGCATAATTTTGTCTACTCTATATTTTGTGGCCGAATGGCTTAGTTCAGCTTTACCAAAAGCTTAGTTAAAATCAGTCTATAAATTTTAAGGTCAAATTGACCTTGGACATTGGAATTGAGGAAGAATTAGAAGTAATTGAGGCCGGGCGCGGTGGCTCAAGCCTGTAATCCCAGCACTTTGGGAGGCCGAGACGGGCGGATCACGAGGTCAGGAGATCGAGAGACGATCCCGGCTAACACGGTGAAACCCCGTCTCTACTAAAAAATACAAAAAAATAGCCGGGCGAGGTGGCGGGCGCCTGTAGTCCCAGCTACTCGGGAGGCTGAGGCAGGAGAATGGCGTGAACCCGGGAGGCGGAGCTTGCAGTGAGCTGAGATCCGGCCACTGCACTCCAGCCTGGGTGACAGAGCAAGACTCCGTCTCAAAAAAAAAAAAAAAAAAAAAAGAAGTAATTGAAGGTGGATAAGGCAGATCCAGAGGTCTTATAGGCCTTCAAAAGAAAAGCAAAATAAGACAAAATGAGATAAAAGAAGGCCTTTTATTTTTGGTTGCTTACAGGAAATGAGAGAAATGAGGTAAGTCAGGCAACCTGCAAGAACTGATTGAAACACTGGTGATGAGAGTGAGCTACAACAAGTGCTCATGTTGGAGCCCTGGCTTCTCTGGCTCCCTGAGAGCTGAGAATGAACAATAGGGCAGAAGCTGAAAAACCTGGGTCTTCTCCGTCAGTAAGCTGGGATAGGGGCACCAAAGGAAACAGAAAAAAATGAGTTTGATTCCAGTGTGACACCACGGACTTAACATGTTTGCAACTAAGTAAAAATAAAAAATTCTTCCAACATTCATGTGTAAGCATTTTCTGCTCCTTCACTTACATTTAATTAAATATAAATATATCTTTTTTCTTTTGTTTATTTATTGTACAAATGGGATCCCATTATATTGCCCAGGCTGGTCTTGAACTCCTAAACTCAAGTGATCCTCCTGCCTTGGCCTCCCAAAGTGCTGGGATTACAGGTGTGAGCCACCGTGCTTAGTCCCTATATCTGTTTTCTTTCTAAATTATATTTATAAAAATACATCTATATGTGTAGCTCTGGGGGATAGGAATGCGATTTTTACTTTGTACTTCAAGCCATTTATATTTAAAATAATCTGTTTAACAGGGCAATTATACTAATGTATCTATATTTTTTGTTTGTTTTCTTACACTGAACATATATTACATTAATAAGGGAAAAAAGATATTTTTCTCTGGACAGGATGAGGTGGAGGAACCATCATTAAGATGAATAAAATGGTTATTTCTTTCTGTATTAATTTTCTGTGTTGGAACAAAGTAATTGCAGGAAGGTTTCACTGAGTGTGCATGTAAATGTGTATATGCTAGCCCATCCCTAAACATTTATTAGAACCTGTTATGTCACAAGACGTTGGAGGGAATCACATGATGTTTGTCCCTCTCAGAAGCTCACCACTAGGTCAGAGATAAAACCATGGCCATTCCCATTCTGACAATGTCATTGTAAAAAGAGTGGTTTAGTCATTGGTTTCAATAGGCACCAGCAGGAGGGAGTTCTTCCCTTTTTAATTTATCTCAGTCTTTCATAATATTGACTGCCTGATAGCCGCTGATGTGCCTGACAGTCTCCACTACTTTATATTTTGATAAATCAGATAACAAACAACCTTTAATTGGTCAAATTATCAGAGATGTACATTATTAGTTCAAGTGTATCCATGGGATTTTTTCCCCCCAAATGTCACTGGGATTAAAATAACAGGAAACCGGAGCTGGAAGCATTAGAAAGGGGTAGACTTTGGCAGCTGCAGATGCCTACACTGCGACAGAGGACATCCTGGTTGTGATGCTTATTTAAGAAGATGGGGGAAGGCAGAACAAATATCAGGACTAAATAAACACTACAAAGAGATAGCAACATTAGTATTTTGTCACTTAATTCTCTGTCCCTAGAAAAATGGCAACTTCTAGGGTTAAGGATTAATAAAAACATTTGCATTTGCATCTTAATGTGTGAATAAAATAGCACTTTCATGTACACACCTTAGAGGCCATTTATAATAAAAATTATCTAATAGGGACAATTATGCAAATGTTGAGTGCATTTAAATAAGTATTCTTATAGTTCATGCAAAAATACCCTTGTAGTTTTGGAAAGCCTCTTTTTGGCCAGATAGGAACTTGAAGAATTTTTCTGCTGTATCATACAGCTCACAAAGGACAACATGCTATTTGAGCATAAGTCCTTATAAATGCCCTCTATGACTTCCACTGAAGCCACTTCCAGTAAATATTTCAACACCCATTTTCACTTAAGTTGTCAGTCCATTCATTAAAAATGGGAAATACGTAGCAAGTACTTTTCTGCTGGAAGACTTCTCAATCTTCCGCACAAGGCTCTATCATGCTTCAATGAAGAACAGTCTATTGGAGAATTCATTTCAGTTAAGGAAAAAAATAAAGTCTCCTGGGGGCTTAAACACAGACTTGCAAAGACCACAAGGGCAAAGCTTTCATTTTCATCAGCTATTGGGTTCAAATTTAAATTTCTTTTTTAAAAACTAATTTTGATCTATAGACCTGGTTATTTTAGGTTCTGAAATAGGCGAGACAACAACTGTTTCATTCTCCTGCTTTATGTGGAATGAAGCCAAACATATGGCAAATTATATGATTACAGAGGAATTTGAATGTATGGGTTCCTCCTCTGCGTATTATTTTCAATCCCACCACCATTGGCCTACAGTAGGCAACCAGCTGGTGAGGGTGGTGGGGCAGGAGCCTCCGGGTGCATGTGCACACTCATGCATATGCCTTGGTGGCCCCTTAAAATCAGAAGTAGTTTATATGAGGTGTTTCACAGGAAAAGTTGAAGGGTGAACAAAAGCACTTGATTAGCAGTTTGTTCCTATGTAGCACAAACATCCGAAGAATATTTTATCTTCACCCAAGATGCAAATGCCCAGTGAGGTATGTGAAGCGTTATAGGTGCCCCAACTTACCACACAGAATCCTGAGCCGTCCAAACACTCGTTGGAATTGCCATTACAGTCGCAGGGCACACATTCCCCCGACAGGGTGCGAAAGAATCCAGCATTGCATTTCTGCAACAGACACACCAAATCATTTTGATTATTGAAAAGACTGATTTTGGTCAATATTTTCCGAGAAGAAATCAGAGACATGATTATTAAACAATCTAAACATTTCTAAAATGAATATACTAAATGATATATACAAAACATACTAAAATAAACTATTTATACTACCATTCAGTGATAGATGATGTATATACAATCTTCTTTGTTACATAACTTTTTTCCTCTTCTTTTACTTTTCAGGACAAGAGAAATGCCTTTAACACTGTCTTATCATTGCAAGGAAGAATAAGAAGGTTTTAGGTAACAGTAAGGGAGAAAAAAATGCTAATGTTTTCTTTCAGTATAAACAGAACAAAACAAGACCACAATTAAGTATTAGTCAGGGTGAGGTCATGCTCCCTATAAATAAAGACTTCTCGTTTCAGAAATCATTAGCTATAGTACAGCAACTTAGAGCTGAGTCTTTCATGAACTTCAGCTCTTAAAAACATCTGTTTCTTCAGATGCTAACATGTTAAAGGGAGGGATAAGGAAGTTAATGAGTTCTTACACTTGTCAAGTCCTGTGTGGGTGCTGTTCATATATGTATTTCATTTGTCTTCATAATGCTGCGAGGAACACATGACTTTCCCTCGTCCTAGCAAAGAGCTCATGAGACTGAGAGGTGCTAAGTGGCTTTTGAGGATGTTAAACTATCCTGTCATGCACCAATTGACCTGCACAATCATAGCTGCCCTCCCCAGATGTCACTTGTGTGCCATTTGAGACACATTGTTGGTTTATGCGACTGGGCTGTGTATATGCATTTGGTATTTCTTTGGAATGTCTCAGTGATGAAGGGCAGAAATGGCATCATGGGCCTGGAAATCCGCTCCCCGCCCATCAGACAAGTTTACGTCTAAAGAATTCCAGACAGATAAGAATCTGCTTTGTTTCCACAGACTTACAGAGTCCGAGATTTCACATCACACACCCCCATTGACCCATTGTAGTTTGCACTTCCCTAGCGACCAGGAAATTTTCATTATATCTGGCTGAAGTCCCTCTGATTGCTATGCAAACCTGTTTCCTCTTGCTTTTTACTCTGTAAAGAAAGAGTCACTAAACACCATTCATAGTATTAAAAAAAAAAATCATCAGTTCACACTTTAAAACTAAAATTTAATAAACCCCATTTGGAGGAAGTTTAATAAAGAATAACAACATTTGTCTATGAAAAAAAGGCAAGGAAATGCCACGTTTCCGAGTTAGAGAAATAAGGCTAAGAGAAGATCAATTTATAATTTTATAATGGGGAGTTTGTGGTTGATGGTAAGCTTCTTAGTTTCCACTAGAAAACAAGAGAGGGAAAGGCACTAAGATTGCAGTAGGAAGCATTTGATTTAGACCATTTAATTTCACATTTTTAGCCTTTGTCCCAAAGTAAAACATACATGTTTTCATTGTGATGCAGTACATGGATTGGTATCTATATCTGTATTGGTGTAGATATGAAGATAGATATAGATATCCATATATATGTATCTCAGATAAAAGATTCACAAAATAATAATGTACCTTAAACTTCCCTATTGTATTTAAAAGCATATCCTGGTCATGACCGTAAAATTGATCTGATGACCCATGAATGTGTTGCAGTTTTGCATTACTGCAGGGTTTTCTTTATAATAGTAGCGGATAAGAGTAGTGAGGGTCTTAATGTTCGTTATCTTAGTAGCCTCTTAAATGGTAGTTTCTGAGCTCTCTAAATGACCATATTACAGTCTTCTGGGGAGCTTCTGATTCAGTGAAACCAAAGGATCTGCATTTTAAAATACAACTTTTGTGTTTCAGAATAATTTTAGATTTACAGAAAAATTGTGAAGGATCTGCATTTTTTAAAAGCTCCCCAAAGACTCTGATATTTGACCAGTTTTGGAAGCATCTCTCACAATGCCTTGCGTACATTAATTGCTCAATAAACACTTGGTGATTTGGGTGGTTTGGACAAGGACAGCAAACTGGAGACATATATACTATTGGGAGCTCACAAAATATACTGATAATCCATCCACTGCTCTCTGCTAAGGCTGGATTTCATCTCAACTCTTTGTCAACAGTCCAGCAGCCAGTGCCTAGATTGGACCGCATGCAAGATGAAATCTTTATGATGTGCCAAGTTTAGGAGGAGAGTTCACTATGAGAGCCTGTCATTATCCACTTACCACTCCCCAATCTGAGATTATGACCTTGGGTGAAGGATAACTTGGCTCTGATCTCTTATAATGTGGGAGATGGGAAGCAAAGGGAGGCAGGAACAGGGCTGTGTTGAGTCATCTGACCCCCCGCCGAGAGGGCGAGGAGGGCTGGCAGGGAAACCTGGCACACTACGTTCCTGCTGGGCCTTGTCCACCTGGAAGAATTATATTTTTCAATCATCTATCTGGAAGCCCTGGGCATGCCCTGCTAGAGCACATGTCCTGGGTAGCTTGGGTCTGGTGTTGTGGAACTTTGGAGGACTCCCTGGAATGGAGTTGTTAAGTGGTTCAAGAGAAGTTTGAGTGTACTGAAGGGTGAGCTCTTTAAGATTGTTTCCTTTAGGTGGAAATATTTGATCATGGCTCCAGGGAGTCCTGTTATTTATTTGTTTTTACTGAATCTTTCTTTGAAATTTCAAAGGACTGGGCAAAATTAGCCTCTTTATGATATCAAAAGGCAGATATTTTCAAGTATGAAAGCAGAATGATGCATTTTTAGTTTTGCTCCTGGTTAATGTAATCGTTATCCTTAGTAATTCTAACACCTGTGCTATTTAGAGGCCTGTGAGAGCTGAATGGGCTCTCCACAAATTAGTGTCTATTTTCTTTTGGAAGATTCTCCACAGTTTACTAAACAAAGATGGCGTTTGTGTATGTCTATGTATGAGAGAGTAAGACATGAAGCCTTCCAATCAATTTTTTATACCACACTGAATCCTCTTTTCCACACAAGAAGTCTGTCCTATACCAGACAACTGTAAAAACACAATCTTAGCACTCAGAGGATCTGTACCTTTTGGGGTGCCATGGCCTATTAAAAAATTGATAGTAATAACAAGGATAATGATAACGGTAATTATAATATAGTGACCATCAATGTCATACAATTCCAAGAGGTTCAGACTGATCCAAATCTTGTTCTTTCTTTGCTATAACTTGCTGCCCCTCATAAATAAATAATATATAAAGTTTATTTATTTAATTGAACATGAATATCTACCATGTTGAAGTCACGGTGCCAATTATGTTGCACAATTCTCTCACTTGACCCCACAGTAGCCCTACGAGGTCAGTTCCCTTGTCTTTGTTTTACTGGTGAGGACTTTGTGACTTACAGGGATGTATTACTGAAGCCGGCTAATACAGATAAGAAATGGTGGACCCAGGATTTAGATCCTTTGTTTTTCCCTCAAGTTTTGGCTTTTAACCATCTTGTGTGCCATTAATACGTTGAACCAAACCTTTCTTGTTGGACATTTAGGTTATGTCCAAATTTTTGCTGTTATTAACATTTCAAAGCAGGCTGAAATGGATAAAAAATGTAAAATGCCTCCTTTAAACCCCAGAAAAAAATCTGCTAATAGATACAATTACTTAAAAATATGTAGTTATTAATATATGAAAACCATTGAGTGGGATATTTACTTTTAAAAATATTTATTTTAGCCACATTATCTCTTTGACCGATTACCTTCCACTAAGTCACTTTTAGATCTTTTACAGCTCTTCATTAAGAGACTCTTATTATCACAGCTTGCCTTCTGCTCTACCATTAAGACTGAATTAATCAATACCATTTACTTCTGCCTTTGAAAAATGAGTGAAAATTCCCATTTGCTTACTTTGTTATAATTAGTATGAGGTCTGGCTTGGAGTAAAATCATTGTATGTGTACTGCCTAATTTTACATTTATAGAAATGAGAACTAGATGTAACTTTATGAGGAAATGAGTATGGTGTATCTACATGTGCCAACTACATTTAAAGGAACTGGGATGACAGGACACATTCTTATCATTACAGAAGGAATTATTTCCAGAGGTTTATCATATGATCATAGTATTATTTATTTCATAAGATATAGTTATCATGAATTAAGATTGTTTAACAAAGTGGACAAAGCGAATGATCTTTATATGAGTGTCTGATTATTTTTGTCTTCATTTGAAGAGCCCCTTGAGAGTATTAGAGTCATAACAATAATACTGTCATTGGATATAACATTTTTTAAACTTTCTAAAAATATTTAAATCACTTCCTTTTGAAGGATAGTCCGGTATGCATACTTTGGCTATGGCAAACTTTTAAGTCATTTGCAGTTATTAAATAAAGTGGGTACCAATCTAAGTAATAAAATTTTAGTTAAAACGTTTTCACAAAAATCTCACTGTTTCCCAAACACTATTACAGAGGAGCTAATTAATTGCCCATGAGCCACTACTTTTGCATAAAAACAGAATCTCTGAGAACTTCAGAATTTCTGTTGAGAAGCCTGATTTACTAAAGCACTTACATACTCGAATAGATCTTCTAGGGATCTAAGGTCCCTAACTACCCTTTTAAACAAACCAACAATGGCAAAAATTGAGGGGATTTAGGAAGAGCTTGAAGTTGTCATTTGAGAGTATGAGATAAATTCTGAGGTTTCTGAGTCCCAAAGAGGATCAGACCCAAGTCTCCAGCTCCAGCAAATGACAATGAATTAATTATAACAAAATTCCATCAGAAAGAACACACTCTACAGCCCCAGTGTCTATTCTAATAGGAGCTGATTGGAATAGTTATTCGCATTGTGTTTCCAACCAAAGATCTACGAACATATTACATATATTGATTCAACTCATCTTCCTTTCTGAATTAGACTTAGAATTTGATTCAACAACTTTTGCTTCAGTTCACTGAGGCTCAAAATGGAAAGCATAAAGAGAAAAACAAAACCAAAATCCCTCTAAATTCATTTACTGGTGTCCAGAATCATTGCTACCTTCCAAATTAGTCTTCTTCAAACTTAACGGCCCACATTACATTATCTTTCTGCTTGGGTTTTTGTATGTATTTAATGAATCCAGTTTTCTCTTGTTTCCAGGAAACAATGATTTTTAGTTCCGGTTTAGTTATAGTGAGTTCCATGTTTTGTTTTACTAATTAATAAAAGTCAGCTTAAGATAGAATATTGTGCTCAGTTAGGAGCTAAAGCTGTGTGCCCTCACTGAAGAGTCTGTGGTTTCTGCACAATGCTGACTTCCATCTGCCTAAAACTTGGGCAGACTTAAGAATCAGATAGTATTCAAGGATCTTCTTGTGGGGAACAACATGATTTAATCTATTCAAAAATTTCCAAAATATCCCACCCTTTGCTAAGGAGGAATGACTTCTGAGAACATAAGAATTTATTAAATGAGTAGGTATTTCACAAGCCATTTTTTTCTGTGTCAGGAAAAATAAAATACGAAATATCTGAAATGACAAGCAGTTCTGAATTTAAGCTTTGGCTAACTTTTGGCTCCATATGTTTTTCAGATAGGGCTTAACATGTCCTGATTTTTAGTATACAAACCTATAAAGTGCCAAAATGAGTTAAATGGATTATGTGTTGCAGTTACCAAGAAGTTGGCTTCTTGATTGATTTTGCTTGAATCTGAAGACAATTACTCACACATCCTCCCTTGGGTATCTCTGAGCTCTTGTTTGCGTAATTGAAATTCCCCACATTTTAATAGGCAAAGTTAATTTTTAGATTTTGACAGCGATTTCACCATAACTCAATTAGGAAAGTGGTTTCAACATTCTTTAGAGATTTATGCAGTTCAAAGGCTTTTTTTCTTAGGATGGCATAACAAAGCTAGGTCAAAAACCAAACACAGACTATGGTGTTGGTTTCCCCTACTTGGCCTAGAGAGTTACCTTTGTGCTTACTGCTTAGGCCCCGTGTCTGCCGTGCCTTGCCCAGCTTACAAAACACTCCAGCTTTCAACTTAATCATCAATAAAATAGAGACACTGACTCAGGGCCTGAGGAATTCCGAGGAGCACAGAGCCATCCTAACCACTCTTAAGCCAAGTCCTTTAATTTTGTAAGGAGTGGAGACAGGGTTATCACATGTTTACATCACATTTCTGTGGCTACTCCTCAGCACTCTTTACGGGCTTCATGGGTGGAAACCAGCGCTCCACTCACAGCTCTCAAATAACTGTCCCTGAACCCTGTTCATCAACTGTTTGTAGATACCAACAGCCTTGGCGTGTGTTGAAGTACTTGCTACGCTAGCTAGAATCAACCAAGAAAATCCACACCCCCTACAGCCATACAGGTTTTCTTTTAGAAATGTTGGATTTGAGGATGATTCTATTTATTAATGCTAATGAACATTTCTTTAATTTGCTTCTTGAAAATCATTTAAAGTAATCGCCAAGTCGCTTGTTTATAGTAGAGATTGTTGCTTATATAACATAACGAGGCTTCAGTGGTGTCTTTTTTCCTTTGGTTTTTCTAGAAATAAATCTCCTGCTAACATCTGGCTTTCTGCTCCGGGTTCATCTCACATCGCCTCCTGTAACTGGCTTGTTCTTTTCACTCCTCGCCTTCCAAGCTATGGTTACACAACATAGCCTCTGACGCTGCCAGATTTTTTTTTTTTTTACATCTGAAAACTGACTCAGTTTTATTTAATTTACTGGGGCAAATGCCTTGGACACATTTCCAAGAAAGGAAGAGATGCGGAGCACAAGGGTTAGCAATAAGAATGAGTAGACAGAAATGACTTCAGAATTATAGGCATTTAGGGGATTTTGATTTGACTCCTTAGCCACTTAGAAGGAATCAATGTTGTGAGGTGACAGACATCTCTGTCATCTTCATCTGGTTTTCATAAATCACAGCTAATAATTTACTGACGGACACGAAACACTGAGCTAAGTGCTTTTTATGGATGATCCACTTTGATCATTACCGTTTAATGGCCTATAGTCTTGCAAATGTCTGCCTAAATTACTTTCTGTTATATAAGAAGTTTGGAGGATGAACTGCCTATAAATGACAACAGCTTCTCTTCAGTGTACTCAGGGAAGGCAGTTGGGGTGTTTCATCTGTGTTCATTGCTGGTGGACGAACCTGCTTCTGTCTTGAGGCCCTGTGGGGATTTCAGTGCTATCCTCACCCTGGATTTCTTAAGATGCAAGGCACAAGGTGAAAATGACTGGCAGGACATGTCTTTCCTTCCTTATGCTCTTCCTCACAGGTTTATGCATTACTGAAGAAATGCTATTGTGAATTAATAGGAAAAAAATGTATCCCAAACTTCTGTTGCACCCACTTACTCTCAGCAGCGAATCCTGCCTCTTTCAATGAAAACACAGAGGCCATTGGGTGGGAAATCTCATACTGTCTCTTTTTTCTAAATTCCCCTTTGTCTTGACTCATCCTTGTGTCTTCTGCCCATCTCAGAAGCAGTACTCCTTCCATTGTAGGAAAGAGGAGCCCTCTATCTGTGCTCTGGGATCCACGCATCTCTGGCCATCACACCCTGCCCCATCATCTGGCCTTCCTCTCAAGTACCATGCACCTTCACATCCACAGGGATGAGGGGAGGCAAAGAGAACACTTAGGTGCTGCATCCTGTGTTGGATGAGTCTTGACATCTTTACCTGGGCTCAGATCCAAGAATATCCTCCCTCAACTCTGCCTCCCCTTTATTTCCTCCTTCTTGTCCAGCAGATCTTTAGTGAGCGCTTAATCGCACTGGCTCTGCTTCCTTCATGCTATGCTGATCCATGCCTCCATTCATTGTCTGGCTCTGCTTCCACTGCACACTGAAACTGCCCTCACAAAGATGGCCAGTGATGTCTTTGTGGCTTTGCTTTTCCAATTTTACTTGTCCTCATTCCAGTACTTAACATTGTTGATGGCCAGGTGTGGTGGTTTATGCCTGTAATCCCATCTCTTTGAGAGGCCGAGGCAGGTAGATCACTTGAGATCAGGAGTTCGAGACTAGCCTGGCCAACATGGTGAGACCCCATCTCTATGAAAAATATAAAAATTAACCAGGTGCGGTGGTGTGCACCTGTAATCCCAGCTACCTGGGAGGCTGAGGCTGGGGAATCACTTGAACATGGGAGGTGGAGGTTGCAGTGAGCCAAGATTATGCCATTGCACTCCAGCCTGGGCAACAGAGCAAGACTGTCTCAAAAAAAAAAAAAGCAAACTGTTGAAATTTCTTCCCTCCTGGCTTTTCTTCTGCCTACCTTTCTTTCTCAGTTTTTTTAATTTAATGTTTTTTGGCAGGGGGCAGGGGAAGGGGCAGAGGCAGGCAGTTCATCTTCTGCTGCTTCTACATTGCTAATGTTCTCCGGGTAACCTTCTTAGCCCTCTTTTCTATCTATACACTTTTAAGTATGGACGAAATTTGTGGATGATGTTAATCCCTCCCACAATTTTATACTCCAGTTATATTTTGGTAATTCCTAAATATTTCTACACATCCCTGATCTTACTCTTTCATGCCACTCCCTTGTTTCTAAGTGCTTGTTAGATAAGTCCATCTCCAGTTTTATAGGCACCTGAAGTTGAGTGTGTCCCACACTGACTTTATCATAGCCTCTCCCAAATCTCTTTTTCTCCTTACATTATGTCTCAGTTAATGATAAAGACTATAGAACATAAAAAGAAAAGGTAATGGATTAACACTTTTAAATTACATTAATGTATTTTGCATTAATGTAAGTTTTGGAAATACTTCCAGAAATACTTCCTCAAGGATCAGAGGATGGTTTGCACATAGAGTGACACAATGTAAGCACTCAAGTTCTCTCACCTTTCAGAGTCACTGTGCTATTATTGTTTATTTCAAATCTGAGGCTTAAATGTAGATATATGAAGTACCACAGAGATTAGAGTCTCAAGTGAGAGTGACCTTACACAGTTCTGAACTGTTATAAACGTACTCTCTAAACTGATACCCCTACCTGTGTTGGAGTGGACTGTAGGACTAGGAGTCCTCCAAATTAATTTCTGGATAGAATGCAATGTTTACTAAAGGTTAAGAAATTGGAATGTGTTAATTTGAAGCTTACATATTTGTTATATTATCAAAACTCAACAGTAACCACAGCAACTGCTTAGATCTTAGACAACAAAAGAGTTCTCAGGGAGGATAATTTTGTCATTGACATTGTTTAGAATTGCTGGCACATGGTGATAATAAAAAGCAGACTGAGTTTTAGTAAGTTTTATTGTTGTTTTTAAATTGTCTACACATAATGCATGCCCTTGCGTCCTCCTGGGTTAGGCTGTTCCTACCTCCTGCCTCCCTTTGTAGGCTGCTGCCTTGTAGATTTTATATTCTGCCCCTGAAGTGCTACCAGGGAGATCCTTCCTCCTTGTTCCCAATACCACCATTTAGTTCAGGATCTTGGTGCTTCTCTCTCTTGGATGATTATAATTCCCTCCACCCTACTCTCTCCATCACGAGAAGTTCTTCCTTCCAGTTCATTCTTCATTACCAGAATTAATTAAAAACCTTTATCATACTACTTTTCTACTTCGAACCTCTCAGTGGCTCTTCATTCATTATCTACATGAATACGTAAAATTCCTTAGCATGACATACAAGGATCCAACCTTAAACTATTTCTTTAGGGTCAACCTTGGCTCCCTTTGCTCTAATGAAACCACATACCCCATTACCCTCATAAATACCATGCTCTTGCCCGCCTTGCCGTTGCATATACTATTACATAGGCTACAGAGGCCTGGGATGTCTTTCGCTACTTCGTCTCACCTGGGAACTCCTTCCCTAGACTTTCAGACTCAGTCACTCATGTGGCACCTTGCACAGACCTCATCAGAGCATACAGAATATGACATTTATGCTCTTGCCTCCCTGAAATCACTGTGAGCTCCTTGAGAACAGGGATAGTGTCTTACTCATTTTTGTGTCCTCATCACCTATCGTAGTCAGTCACAAATAGCAAGTCAATGCCGAAAATATGTTAGCTGAAAAATGGGTTTGAATTGGTAAAGAATGAGGCAAGTGAGGGCAAATTGTGTCAACACTTTGGAGGGCAATTTGGCAGATTTCACAAGTGAAGACTAACTACGAATGAATCTTTTAAATACAATATTGAGGAAAAAGCCAGTTGCAGAGGAGAAATAGCATGATGTTTATATTGTATTTTAATGCAAAATAATACTATGTAATACATTGTGTAGGGATACACATATATAAAGAAAAGTATGAGAAAGAAATAGGAATCTGAGAAATCAGGTCAGTTAAGGGTAAAGGAGTGGGGATGAGACTGAGAAGGAGTCTCAGGGCTTTGACTATTTTATTTATTTATTTATTTTTATTTATTTATATTGAGATGGAGTCTTGCTCTATCACCCAGGCTGGAGTGCAGTGGCGTGATCTCCGCTCACTGCAACCTCAGTCTCCTGGGTTCAAGCAATTGTCTGCCTCAGCCTCCCGAGTAGCTGGGATTACAGGCACCTGCCACCACCCCACGCTAATTTTTGTATTTTTAGTAGAGACAGGGTTTCACCATCTTGGCCAGGCTGGTCTTGAACTCCTGACCTCGTGATCCACCCACCTCGGCCTCCCAAAGTGCTGGGATTAGAGGGGTGAGCCACCGTACCCCGCCTGACTATGTTATTTCTTAAAATCCATGGAGGGCATACACATTCTCATGAAAGAATGAAGGAAAGAGGAAAAGGAACAAATGAGGGAAAAAAAAGAAAAGAAAGGAAAACAAAAGATCCTACTTAGGTTGTCTGGATATAGGATTTCCATGTCTATACGTGGTGAGATCTCTAAAACATCATCTCTAGGAAGTGACTAATGTGGTCTTGACAATAGATTCAGACGCTTGTGTATAATTTCCCCAACTTCCTGGTTATTCACTTTATGTATCATTATTATTAACACAGTTAAAAAATAAGCAAAATAACATTCCTTATTTAATTTGTCCTTCCTTTGTTTTTCATCTTACAGCTAGCAGCTGCCTCATCCCATGTGGCGCATTTCATGCATATCTGTCTTAGTTAAAGCATACATCAGCCTTTAGGTCCTTTAGGTTCTTCTATAATATTTGAGTGGCTACTCAATTTGATTTCCACTAATTATTTTATTCTTGCAGTAAAGCTACATGTCCCAGGCTACCTGTGCAACTCAAAAGACTTTTAGGGTGCTTATTTATTCTAATTGGGCGTTACTAAGTTAAGGCAGAGGTAAAAGATCCTCAAAATAGTGCACAATACTCCCATTTTCTAGTTGACTGAGAAATTATAATATTAAAATGTAAGTAAGAGGGTTTACAGGCCAGTTTTCTGTCCTAAGAAAGGATCTATGACCCAAACTCAGAGAGTCTTGCTTCCTTGGGAATCAAGAGAGCTAATAATGGAAGCCCTAATCATCTGTGGCCTTAGATTGGTAGAACATGACAAGAGTAACCTGTAAGCTCAGGCCAAAGGTTGCCCTCTCCAGCTGGCCTGGAGTTGAAATGGGGGAACCAGGAGGAGACTGTGCAATAATTCAAATGAAGCTGAACTACGGAATTTAGATTATGTTCTTATAGTTTGCTAAAATTTTTTTGTATAATCTCTTCCTTTATGTGAAGGTAAAATAATTTGTCAATTAAAGCAGATGGTAGTAGATGCTTTTGGGAAGGCTTCCTCTAGACAAAAGGAAATGGAAAAAGCCATGAATTACAGGAGGGGGCTTTCACTGATGTAGTCAGGCCCAGCAGGAATAATCAAAATTCACCTTAGAGAGTTTACATGAAGGGAAAGAAGAGAATTAAGAGTTTACTGAGTTGTGGGCAGGTTAAGGGAGCAAGGAATGGAGAGGCCATAAAAGCTAGAAACAGTAAAATTGGTAAAGATCTGCTCCCTCTAGGGCCTGAGGGGATGAAGATAGCCTGTTGCACAAAGTCAGGGAAAGCTGGAACTGTGGAGGAGAGGAGCTTGCGGCAGGAGCTGCCGCCTTGGGGGTCATGGCTTCTGCCTGAGGAGCAGTGCTGAGGCAGAGAGGAAGTGGAGCAGAATGGCCCCAACTTTCCCTTCTCCTATTACTTTCCCCGAAATGCAAGGGAGCTTGTGTGCTGTAGCCTTTGGGCATCAGTCTCTTGAGGCAGGGGCAGATCCTGGATCTGGGGGGACAGGTGAAGAGTCACCAGCATACCCTTGTTCTCAGGGTGCTCAAGCAGTGGTAGGAAAGACCAGTGGGCTCTTGATCCAGGGACTATTCAGTGGTCCAGCAGACGTGCAAAGTGACATCTGATTCACTTTCTTTCTCAGACAGTCCAAGGTCAAGGACTCTTTCAAATAATCAAGTTGCCTTTATCAAATTTCAAAGGCTCATTGAAAAATGTTAATTGACCAATTAGGATGGTTTTAAACCCTAAAGCAAAAGCACAGTCAGCTTTTGTTAGAAAATCATTAAATATGACACCAGAAATCCCTGTGGCTCATAGGCTGAGCTAGAAATAGGCCAAGAGTTTAGGATTACTTATATTCAGCTTCTTTCAATCATGTCTTCCTCATGGCCCCATTTCTCACTTTCTTTGTTGGTGGAGAGCAGCCCATCTCCCTTCTTTCCTCTTCTCTTCTTTAAATAACCCTAATCCTCCTCAGCCTTCCTCAGGCACAAGTCTCTGGAAACAGCCAAAACCATACCAACACCCATTATTTCCTCCAACATCCTGAACTCAACTTTCCATTTCAAAAAGTTGAGTTCAACTGTTTGAAGTCATCTCTTGCAAGATAATTGTTCTTTGTTGAAATGGAAAGACCTTTTTAGCTGTAATTATTCTAAACATTCATTTAGTGGTGACAACAAAATTTTGCATGGTCTCTTTGGGGGCCACAGGTAGGAAATGGCGTGGACATAAGTGCTTCTTACAAAACATATTTCTGGAATAGCTAGTGGAAGACTGAAAAGAGCTAACAAATGGAATTCTATCCATCTGGGGATGGAAATTGCACTCTCTAAAGAAAGATGGATTGCACTCCGCGTATCATAATTCCCCTATCACAATTTATAACAACTTGAGCAAAATGACATTTTCCCCTGTTCAATTGATGGAGCATATTTTCAGAGAATCAAAATAGATAAGGGTTTGTATACAAAGGTGGGATCCATGTCAACTAGTCAATTTTGATAGATTTCTCAATACAATTGTAGTGAATTAAATGTTAAATGAAAGAATCAAGAGCAGTTCATAGGTTGGGAACAAATTTCTTTTAAATTCTTTGTCCTTTTTTTTTTTTTCTGATGCTTCTAATAGCTCTATAACTACTTCTATTTCCCCAGGAACATGCACACTTAGGTATTACTTCTTTAGTATTTACAGCCAGAATGGCTAGGATGTGATAAATCTACTTTTGGCTGTTTTAAGAAATGTCCATGTGTGTCTGTGTTCAGTCCCCATTTGTTCACCATGCACCTGGCAGCTGTGCAGCAAATGCTTGTTGAGTGAATGAATGAATTTCTCCTGCAAATATGCTCACATTTAAGATAGCCCAGCCTCTAGACCTAACTGATTGATCTGCCATGGGCATGACATGATACACTGCAATCTATTCCTTGCGGTGGATGTAATTTCCTATAGTTATGTCCTTTGGAGACAGCTTGAGGCAGCAGAAAGCCTGAGATCATCAGTATTTCAGTTCCAGCTCTACCTGGGTGACCTTGCCCAGATTATTTAACTCTAGGCTTTGTTTTCCCTTTCTGAAAAAATGGGGCTGCCCACCTTATTACCTTCTAGAATGGTTGTGAGGATCAACTAATATTTAATGCATTTAATGTCCAATATAAAGGCATAGAAAGTGTTCAATAACTGTTGTTTCTTCTCTTCTTTTAGGACTTGTCTGTACCAGGGTTATTTGTTTTAAGTGGTTCTCCTGAGTGAGCTGCAATTCTTTTCTTCTTTAGGGCACACAGTTTAGCAATGTTTAAGTTAATGGTTCCTTGTCTTTCTTCCCTGGAAGACTTAACTCCCTGAGCACAGAAACTGGATTCACCTGATTTGTTGCTGAATCCTCAGTGCCTTCATAAAGCAGATGCTTAATCAATATATATTGAATGTGTCTTGGCATTACAGAAACACAGAATGCCAGAGCTGGGAAGGACTGCATCTAACTCCTAATTTTAAATTTGGGAGAACTGAGGCCTAGCGAAGTAAGGAACTTATTGAAAGCTGTTTACATAGAGCAAGGAGATGCACCGTTAGTGCTCTACTCACTCAACCACACTTCTTGACGAGGATGATGATGAAGAAAATGATGCTGGAAAATTGTGGTGTTATTGCTGAAGCTCACACCTCTTCTGGGGCTGCAAACAAACTTACGCTGTCCATCTCTGCCTTTCCCTGGGATATCTGAGATAAAAGTCAACTCTGTTCAAGTTTATCAGATTTATCAAGAGTCTCATAGAAGATATCCCATTAGTATGTCTCCCTTTTTTCTCAGGAAAGTGCCATTGTCATCAAAAGGTCTCAATACCACTCCCCAGGCTTCTTGGAGGGGAGAACGCAGGTGGTGGATGGGGTAAGGTGGAGTGACCTCTCTTAAGCAAACTCAGGTTTGCTCCACGAGTGTGTGTGGCTGAGTCTAGATGGACAGTTCAGACTATCAGATAGTCCTCAGAGACTGCTCATCAGCCCTCTCTTATTACTTGGTTTGACATATGACAATTATTCTTAATTTAAATATAATACTTTATAACTGATGTTTTAGTTAACAGTTTTTATATAGTGTAGATAGAAATAGGCCATGAAGCAAATAATGTAGATCCCTCATTAGCAAAGTCAACTCCTGATAGAAGCCAGTGGTATCCAGCTGTATCCCTGACACCTCCTTTGTTCCATTTGAGGGATCTGACAATGGGCCGTGGAAAAGGATGCCTCTTTGTGTAATATACACCAGCCTGTGTGCAGGTGTTTCCCTTATGAATCAGAGGCAGACGTCTGCTCAGGCAGAATATGTGGCAGCTTGACATATGTCTGGCCCCACCTAACAGGAAAACTGCGGCCCATAAATTGTACTAATAAAATACCATCACTGCAATTTTGACTGAGCCATGAAACCAACACCTTCATCCTTCAACACTAAGGAAGGCTATATCCCACAGAGGGTTTGTAGCTGGATCCAAACTTAGGATTGTGTGTTGAACTCCCACTCTGTCATGTGTTTTATGAGTCAAATTTTATGAGACAAATGATAATGAGATTCTACCCCAAGTGCTCTTCTTTGTAAAATGTGAGCAGTAGAACCCATCTAGCAAATATTTTACATCTCTACTATGTGTCAAACACCTAAAAAGGCTCAGAAGAATGGATTTTTAGGCTAAAATCCAAGTATTTCAGAGTGGCAGTCTGCTCAGGGACACTGGTAACAAGGTCATTTTCAAATAGTTCGTTAATAAACAAATACACCAAGCACTAACTGCTTACAGAAAGCAAGGCAGATGAATTACTATCCTGAACACTCAGCTCCTTAATTTGGGGAGCTTATTTAAAAACAGACTTTTGCAACAAGTGGTAAATACACACGAATACAATTTTAACTACAATATCATGAACCATTCATAAGCTACTTCTATTTTTTTAAAAGCGTGAATGGTATTTAAAATTGCTACAGAATTTCCATCCTTTTCATGTTATTTAAGGGTATTTTGTATGATTTCTTCCCCTAATTTCTCTCCCCTAAGATTTCATTTTTAGATTTTTGTGAAATACTATTTAATGTACATATGTATTTTGTTTAACTTTTCATTTATAAATGGCATAATGTGTACATTTCTTTTGGGTAAAAATTTTGGAGGATAGTTTCAGAATTGCTTTACAATATACCATCATTTTGTAGCTTTGAAATTTTGCCCCCATATAACTGTTGTGATCGAGATAGTTATTCTGTTACAGCACGTTTCTAAAAGTGAAGGTAAAGAACATAAACTGAAGTGAAAACAAAATGACTGCAAAGGGAATGGCAATGTCTGGGGTGCAACAAATCTAGTCTTCACACTGCCATTTTAATGACAACAAAATAATACACATTTACGAAAGGAAATGAATGGGGAAGGCTGAGAGTGTTTGATTTAAGGCAACTGTGTTATCTGTCATTTGAGGAAAAAAATTGTGCTGATGTTAAAACAATACTTTCATTACAGATGTTTCCAGACCCCTTCCCTGATCCAAGGAAACAAAATACCATTCAGCAACAAGCCCAGATTTAGAGATGGGGCTTGTTCCAATATAAACATTTCTTAGCTAGACCTTCTCCATGAGAGTGCATAGTCAATTTTTCCATATACAGTGGGAAAGACAAAGCTTTTAGCTTAAAAGGCATTCTTGCTTGCAGCACGGAGCTCCTGGAAGGAGCAGTCAGGGACACCGTGGTTGACTATTGATGTCACGCTGAATGCTATCTCGACTTGTTCTTCAGAATTACACAACAGAATTGTATCAGAGCATACACATACCATGAGCAGAAAAGTAGGCACTGTTTTGGCTTTCAGTATTTGGTATGGTCCTTTATTCATTTTACCTCTGCTTCAGGTACCACTGGCTATCCAGGGCCCAGCCCAGGGGCTGGCACAAAATGGGTTTTCAACAAATAATTGTGGAATGCATAAACAATTTTTTTGAGCACCGATTTTAAAAGGAACTTACACAGGCAATTTGGGGAATCAGAAGATAAATCATGGACCCTCCTGGCCTTTAGGTGTTCAATGGGGGAAATTTAGGTAGTATCTGTAACTTACTAGAATATTCGGAAGAAAGTGCTAAGAATTGTAGTATCATGAGAGGTACAAAGAAATGCTGAGTGAGCTAAGAGGAGCAAGAGATTACTTTTAACATGGAGAAGAGCGGTAATCAAAAATGGTTCTTTGGTAGATGTGGGGTGTGGAGGACTTTCTGAAAGGAGGAAAACTGAGGCTGAAAGTATAGGGGTTTTTAGTTTACTCCTCATAAGGTAGAGAGGTTAAACTTATATTCTGTCTGTTGTTTCATTGCTTCAAGCAGGCATCTTTCACTCCTGGTAATCTCTCTCAATAAAAACACCAATGAATTTACTTTTTTCTACTTGCTGGGAATTTCTTTGGAATGATTAGTTTAATATCAGCAATTAAATTCTGTGACATCTTCAGCAACCTTCTGGCTTACAGGATACTCACATGGACACACCACTCTCTCTCCACAGATTGTAGATAATGTTGGAGGCTTGCCCTAGTTCCTGAAATAAGTGTTAGGCACATCTGGAAGACTCGTTAATTCTTTGTGGCCACCAGGACCCCATGAGTCACTCCTATGTGGCTTGAAAGTTAGGAATCTTGGAAGCAGTAATAATTTTCAAGTTATAACTTATACATAGGGAGAATGTCATTCAACTATAAAAACAAATATATTTTGTTTTATTTTTCATTCTGCTGTTTGATGCATTTTACCCAAAGTGAGCTAAGCAAGATAACAAGAGGAACACTTGGTTTTGTGGCTCTCTGAGTAACTGCAAGACTGCTTTAACGAACTTAGAACCTATCAAGAATGAAAACAAGAACCTGGTGCACCTGGTTTTCAGTACTCTACTGTCATAAACCTAGTCACTGAGTAGCTGAGATACAGCAAATAAAGTATTCTCATAAAGTTTTGACATTTTAGTATGTTTTTTCTTTTTTGAAATTTGTTAATTTCTAGATGATTTGAACTAACTCAAAGGAAATTCATGCTGATTCATGACTTTGAGGAGAAAGTGCATTTCTAGATAAACATGAGCTTGTGTTAGCAGATTAAAAAAACAAGAGATTATAATCAAAAGAAAACCAAACTAGTTTAGATAATCTCAGATGAAGATCTAATGTCATAACTAAAAAACAGATCCAACATGTAGCTTTCAACATACCTGAATGGAAGAGAAGACAAAAAAAAAATGTGCTAATAAAAAAAAAAAAACCAGAATGCTTATTTCTACTGAATACTTTGATATACTTCATGTCCAAAAACACAGGGCACGGCAAAAATGTGCTTCATCTTCCAAAGTAACCACAAATACTGTTTGAGACTGGGAAGAACCCAGCCCTTTAATAAAAACCTAGAGGTTTTGAGCACCTTACAAAGATATTTGGATATCCAAATATCTTTGGATAATACTCATAAAGACGATTACTCTGACCTTACACAGACATCAGCTTCATCTTAAATACAGTGTTATTCTCACCATATTGAGGATCCTCCTGACATCAAGGACTAGGGTGAGAATGAGGCATGACAGTGTCCGTCATTTTGAAAATGGGCCATGGAATGGGCAGGGTTAGAACTCTCCTGCCTCCCCAAAACCTTCCTATTTTGCAGACCACGTGGGGCTGCTCCAAACTCCTGAAATATCCCTTTTCCCTTGTCCTCTATTAGGTTCAGGGCACATCTCAGCAGATGCTGTTCACAGCAAAGTCCCTGGATTATACCATAAAGTTCTATAGTTCTGTTGGGAATTGGCAGATTTTCTTGAGAAACAGGTATTATATATTTTTTTGCTGTTAGAAAACTAAGGTGATTTGGCCTGTGACATTAACAGTAGAAAAATTCTACATATAAAAATGGAGCTGCTGAAACTCAGAATTGTTATAAAGCAGGTTGAGAAGGTCGTGGAGGGGTACAAGTGCCAGAGTGGACCACTTCGGTGCTATCAACATTTCCTTTTCTTCATTAATTTCTCACATTTCAATTGTTTTGGTACATGTTAGGGAAGTTTCTTAAAGTCATGTGGAAATCTGACCGATCACTGTGTACAGGAGGAATACCAGACATGATATGGTCTAGGGATTTTAAAAATAATTCTTCAACTTTTCAAACAAAAGTGTTATTGTTCATTTTTGAAATAGATCTTTCTTTCTTCCTTTTAAGATCAAGGATGTTTTGTTTATTTTTATGTGACCACCAGAAAACTCTAGCTGGAAATTCTGAAATCTTAATGGACTCGAATGCTTACTTTCTAAGTATAGGTGCTGAGAGCATGGTTTAAGGGGTTGATAGCCATATGGGGCCAAGGCAAAAAGTGCTTGAAATGAAAGAAACGGGATGCGTGATTTGGTTATAAATTAAATTCAAAATTGACATAAATATAATGACCAAAGGCAAAGAGAACTTTCAACGTTTTAGTAATTAAATAAATTACTTAGTTCTATGACACAGATGGCTACATAAGTTATAAGATGAAGGTAAACATGGATATATTCTTGTCTGATCCAGTTCACTTAATGTCTCAACACCCCCGTGATGGCATCCCTGCTCTGTGACGCAGTAGAGAAAGACAACTGACCCCAGAGCCAGTAAACTTGGTTGTGGTTCCAGTTCTAGAAACCCTGTGTGGGAACTTGGGGAAGTGACTCAACGTCTGACTCTGGTTTCTTCCTCTTCAATGATATTAGCAGCATGATGATTTCTAGGCTCTTCACATTCTAACAGTCTAGAACTCTATGAAACTTCCTGCTGTTTCAACAAGGTTCCATGCTAGGAGACTTCGGGCTTCTCATTTAACATTTCCATGCTTCCATAAATTAGATGAATAACCTCCGGCCTGCCTGGTTTGTAAGATGGTTGTGAAGATTAAAGGTGGAAGTATGTAGGAAAACACTTTGTAAATCATGAAAGCTTAATAAGTATCAACACTATTTTTTACCTGAGTCAGTAGTTACTGGAAATTCCAATATTTGACAGTTGTGAATAACTGCCAGTTTAACAGTTGTTCAATATCAACAGCTTTTTAAAAGCTGAGGTCTTCAAGCTACAGGTAGAAGGACATAAAAGAAGCTTTCCTAATTCATTAGAACATCAGTTCTCCCTGGGTATACTGCAGATATGTTATAAGGCAAATTAAAACAAGCTGTAGTTTGCCTTCATGACACAATGAAATGCTTAGGTTGATGCTTTTGTAATTCGCATGAAAAACTGAAGTTTTTGATGCTTATTTTCTTGATTTTTATAGACATAATGTTCATCATGGAAGTACTTTTGCCCTTTGGAGATCATTGGAAACAGTTTCTGGACCACAAATGGGGTGAAATTCTGTATCAAGGAAGGAGAGAGTGAAATTCTGTATCGAGGAAGGAGAGAGTAAGACTTGAGAGCTATCTTTTTAGCTCAGGGTGCAGGTAAGCAACTGTGGTTTACGTTTCAGAGTAAGATGACATTCTTTGCAATGGAATAATTGGTTTAGAAGACTAAAAACTGAATAAACATCTGGTCATTCCTACGAAGATCAAAAGATAGTGGTTATCTGGTCTACCCACTACCATCCTATCCTCTCTCCGAAGCTCCTTTGTTGTTGTTCTCAGTACTCCCAGGTAATGACTGAGACAAAAGTGGAATTTCCTAATTTCCTTGCAAAGGGCCAAAAATATCATCAGACAGGGAACAGGAAGCACAAAAATATCTCTCAGGAGAGCACCGATTGTTTAAAGATTTCTAGCTCATGTTTGGAGCTATTACAGGGGTGCTCTGAGCATCAGCTGCTCAATGCAACCGGTGACACGTACTGGCCCGAGGTAGGCGTGTGTACTGCTGGGAAACTGCCTGGGAGGCACTGATTTGAATAAGGTTTTGAGTAACATTTTGGAGACTTGTCTTGATTTAGAATATCAACTTGGGAGGCCCCAGCATAGTGGTTCTCAAATATTTTAGAGCAGAGAAGCCCTTTTTTAAAAACCAGCAAAATTTCATGTGAAATTCATCTACAAAACAGATGACAAAGAAGCTGCTCTGATTGAAGGAGGTAGGGAGCAACCTCCTGCTGCTCCGGAGGCCTTGTACCCTCAGGCATTTCCATGGAGCCTCAGTCTGAAAGCCACTGATTTACTAGGTTTTATGTTAAAAGGTCTCTGCAGAGACTTCTCTCCCATGATTTAATACGTTTCTACAAACATCAGCAGCACCTTTGACTTCTCCCTCATCCTTACTCTTCAAACATATGACAAACCATCTTGATAGAACCTTGGCGATGATCCCAGCGTCTGTTCTCTCCTTTCCAGACCACAGCCAGCATCCAAATCCAGGCCTCCTTAGGATCTCCTGGACGGTTACCAATGCACGACATGGGTTACCCTGATTCCAGGCTCTCTGCTGCCTATTGCCCAATCTAGCCAGGAGCCTGTGTCCAGATTAATGTTGACAATCACGATTCTCACTGTGTTTCTCTCTCTTCCGCTCTGAAGTCTTTGATGGCTCCCTGTGGTTCAGCCCAACAAACTGGGATTCTTCCCTTTCCAGAAGAAACCCTGTGTCTTTGCATTTACTCATCCTGTCCCCTCAGCTTGTATCCTTTTCCTCGATCTTAAAGATTCAACTCAAATGCCACCTGGCCCATGAAGTCACCTGGGAATGTTCCACCAGGAGTGAACGTTCCTTCTAAATCCTCCAAGAGTTTTCGTAACATAAGAAATTAGTTATATTGCATTACAGTGTACTTGTTTCATCTCTGTGTTTTATTCATCTTTGTAGGGTACATGGCACTTGCTGGGGTAGTGGGCACCTTTTTGCTAAAAAAGAGAGTAAAGATATTGATACTGATCATGGAGTGTCCCTGGACACCTAAGGAATACAATGTGGCAGTACAGAGCCTGACATACTATTTTCCATATTTCAAAATATTGAATTAAAAGTTGGCCGGGTGCGGTGACTCACGCCTGTAATCCCAGCACTTTGGGGAGGCCGAGACGGGTGGATCACTTGAGGTCAGGAGTTCGAGACCAGCCTGGCCAACATAGTGAAACCCCATCTCTACTAAAAATAAAAAAAATTAGCCAGGTGTGGTGGGCACCTGTAGTCCCAGCTACTTGGGAGGCTGAGGCAAGAGAATTGCTTGAATCCGCGAGGCAGAGATTGCAGTGAGCGGAGATCACACCACTGCACTCTAGCCTGGGTGGCAGAGCAAGACTCTGTCTAAAAATAAATAAATAAATAAATAAATAAATAAATAAATAGTAATGGTGACATATTTATTAAAAATGTACAATTAAAACGAAGTGCTAAATTTGGCTTTTGCTTAAAGTTAAAACAGGGCAATTACACTCATTATCTTATTTTCTCAGAAGTTTTCCTTTGTGGTTATAAATTACTTTGCCTCATTAAGAAATGAGTTACTACTTAATACATTTCACTTGGTAGGTGTGATGAACTGAATTGTGTCTCCTCAAAATTCACCCCTAAAGTGACTGTATTTGGAGACAGTGCCTATAAAGAGGTAATAAATACAGGCAATAAAGACTAAATGGGCTGGGTGTGGCGGATCATGCCTGTAAATCCCAGCACTTCGGGAGGCTGAGGCAGGTGGATCACTTGAGGTCAGGAGTACAAGATCAGCCTGGCCAACATGGTGAAACCCCATCTCTACTAAAAATGTGTGGTGGCAGGCACCTATAGTCCCAGCTACTTGGGAGGCTGAGGCACGAGGATCGTTTGAGCCCAGGAGGTGGAGGTTGCAGAGAGCAGAGATCATGTGCCACTGCACTCCAGCCAGGTGACAGTGAGACTCCATCTCAAAAAAAAAAAAAAAAAAAAAAAAGATATTGTAGGGGGAGCACCTTAATCTTATAGAACTTACATCTTTATAAGATGAGGCAGAAATACCAGAGACCTCTCTCCCTCTGCATATACACAAAAGAAAGGCCATGTGGGGACATGGTGAGAATGTGGCCATCTGCAAGTCACGAAGAGAGCCCTCACCTGAAATTAACCTTGACAGCACCTCGATCTTGGACTTTTAGCCTCCAGAACTATAAGAAAATAAATTTCTATTGTTTAAGCCACTCAGTCTGGAGTACTTTTTTATGGCAGCCCCAACAGACTAATAGAGAAGGAAAAACATTTTAAAACAGGAGGCTAGAGGAGAGGAGAAATAGTAAAGAGATGCCTGCACGTGAAAATCTGGGGTAACATTATTCTCACACATCTCCCTATTCAGGTTACAATGCACTTCACAAGTGACTGCTGCTACAGTCCTTCTCTTAGTTCAGAAGGGCAGAAGACTACCTGGGTGTGTTCCAGATCAAATCACTGCTACCTTGAATGGTGAGCACTATACTCTTATTCCTTGGGTGCGGAGTGAATAACTCACTTATTTCAGACAAATTGTTTTATATAGTGCTTAAAGGAGTTAGCAGCCTGTGTTTCTTGCAAGCCTGTCTTTTGAATCCTTTTCGTTGTTAAATTTCCTTTCTTTTTCTATTGTCATTTGTAGAGAAACATTTTAAAAGGTAAACTGTTTCTAAACCTTCGTTAGTTTTCCTGATTGACATACTTTATCTAATCATTTCCCCTGAGGTCATTTTTAAAAAATTGTTTTATTTTTAATCTTTTTATTATTTTAAAAATTGTTGTGGGTAAATAGTAGGTGTGTATATTTCTGGGGTATGTGAGATGTTTTGATACAGGTATGCAATGGTGGAGAGGTGGGAATTGTTAATGGGCACACAAAAAATAGAAAGAATGAGTAAGACCTACTATTTGATAGCACAATGGGATGACTATAGTCAGTAATAACTTGACTATGTGCAATGGGAAATAAGCACACCACAGAGAATGGGCTATCCATCCCCTCAAGCATTTATCCTGTGAGTTGCAAACAATCCAATCACATCAAGTTATTTTAAAATGTACAATTAAGTTATTATTGACTATAGTCATCCCCTTGTACTGTCAAATAGTAGGTGTTATTCTTTCTATTTTTTGTGTGCCCATTAACAATTCCCACCTCTCCACCAACCCCCTACTACCCTTCGCAGCTTCTGGTAACCATCTTTCTATTCTCTATGTCCATGAGTTCAATTGACTTGATTTTTAGATCCCTCAAATAAGTGAGAACATGTGACATCTGTCTTTCTGTGCCGGGCTTATTTAACTTAGCATAAAGTTTCATCCATGTTTTTGCAGATGGCTGGATCTCATTCTTTTTATGGCTGAATAATACTCCATTGTGTATATGTACCACATTTTCTTTATGCACTCATCTGTTGATGGACACTTAGGTTGCTTCCAAATCTTTGCTATTGTAAACAGTGCTGCGACAAATATAGGAGTGCAGATATCTCTTATATATACTGATTTTCTTTTTTTCAGGTTATATATCCTGCAGTGGAATTGCTGGATCATATCGTAGCTCAATTTGTATTTTATTTTTTTTTAGGAACTGAGGTCATGTTTTTACTACCATGTCAGCTCTTTCCTTATCCTTTTCAAGATCTTTTAAGTTGTAGGTCCACAAACTAGACTCAGGAATCTACTGAAAAACCAATGCTCAGCATAGCTGGAGTCACATGAATATATATATACACATTCAGAAATTTCATCAACTGTTACTCCTCCTATGTTTAAGGGAAGGACTCCCCATTGTTACTGAGATGATACTTAGTTTACTCTATAACTTAAAAACAAGGCCAAAGACTAAACATACCACTAATTTAAATGTTCTTTACAGACTTGTCAACTGCTAAGACTACTGCGGTAGTACGGGAAACCTTTATTAGCTGGGGTATTGCTAAGGCACTCTGAGACTTAGAAACAGATGTTACAGGGTCATTATAATGTGAAGGTTACGAGTCTGAGGTCAGATTTCCTAGCTATGACCGTAAGTTCCTTAACTGCTATCTGGCTCATTTTCGTCATCAGTAAAATGGGGTTAATATTAATGCCTTCCTCATGGGGTTGTTATGAGGAATAAATGAATTCATAATACACATAAGTGCTTAGAACAGTATTTGCAACACAGCAAGTGCTAATCAAGTGCTTAGTAATTAAAGCTAAAATGCTGCAGCAAGGATAGCTCGAGTCTGCTGGGAGAATGGGGACGTCTGCTCTGATAGAGAAGGAGACACAGACCTGACTCCAAAGCACTTGCCTGCAGATTTCAATCCCTCTAGAAAAGGACCAGCTGGAGGAATAGCAATTGGCAATTTTCATTTTGGGGAACTAGTTCTTCCCTGTCTCCTAACATTATCTTTCTAGTCTAGGACACAGACTGCACTCCTCACTCCCTGGAGAGACATCCTGAATCAGAATGACTCTCTTGTTACCAAGAAAAACATCACAATCCCACTATTCCCTGAAAAGTGTGAGTAACCTCCTATTTTTGAGCAGATTCCCCAAGTAAATTCTTCCCCTGCCTCTGCTCTACTTCCTTCAAGGACACAGAGTCTTCAGTCTTTTGGTAACTGGGTTATGGGTGGTGAGAAGTTAGGTGGGAGTAAAAAAACCTGCCATGTCATTTCATGTCTTTTCTCAAAAAATACATTCTGAGCACCCAGTATGTGTGTGCCATGGTTTCAGGAAGTGACTTTACCTTATCGGCTTCCTTTAGATGCCTCAAAGCAGCAGTTTCCTTTGACGCTTGTATTTTATTCTGAAGTACACATTTTCAGGTAGCATGGGTGAGCCTGTGAACCCCCTTACTAGACTTATGTATAATTTATGTTTTTTGGGTCTTCCTCCATAATTACATCAAAACATTTTTGAAATTTTCTGTATTTGCAATTTCCCCTAAGTCCATTCAAAATTCAAGCCCACCTGTATTTGAGAGCCTAGCATTTCTCATATTTTAATGTGCAGATGAACAGCCTGGGGATATGGTGAAAATTAGATTCTGATTCTGGGGTGGAACCTGAGATTCTGCATCTCTAACACAGTCCCAGGTGATGCTGATGCTGCCGTCTTTGAACCACACTTTCAGTGGCAATGTTTTAGAGCCCTCTTCCCCATAACCAGCAACAATCAGGGCATTTGGACACCAGTGCATATCCCCTCACACACCAACGATTCTGACTTTTGCTTCCACATGTTGTGTTCTGCCAAATCTAAAGCAAGATAATTCTTTACATGGTCATTAAGATCTAGTGGACAGCTGTACGATGTATAATATAATGTGAGTATTTCATGTTAATGTTTATAATGATTAATAATCTGTCACTGGCTTTCCCTTCCTTTCTCATTGAGTAAAAATACCTTCATCTTTCTGGACCCTCTGCCATTTGGCACTGAACTGTTATGTGTTGACATGAGTCTCTGCTCAGTGGGTCTCCAGTCCCTGATCTCTTCCATTGTCTACTTCGCTGTCTCTCTGCAGTGGGGATAGGTTTAGGGGCATTCTGGAGGGTCCAGATAGAGTAGGGGGCAGCACCCTTGGACCCTGGCATGGGAGACCCATGAACATTCATTGACCACACGGAGACACATTTAGGCTGTCTGGGAAGCCTCGTTGTTGTGTCACCTTGGAGAGGCTCATGTCTGTGGCCGGGTTGGTACCCTGTGCTGCGGATCAGCCCCAGCCCCACATCTGGAGTTGTTAGGAACCACCCCTCCGCACCCCCTTCCACAGGCCAGGACCCTGTGTTTCCTTCAGGCTCTGGACTCTTAAAGTCTTGGGTCCTAACTAGGGCAACAGCTATGACTATGTGATTCAGTATCTTAACCCAGGTTCCCTTTAACTGGCATAAATTTTAACCTATTTCTTAAATAATTATAGAATTTTGTTGCTAGAAGTAATCATTTAAAATTTTTTTTAGGATAGAAACTGAGGCCCCAGCAGGTAGAGGAATTGACCAGGTTTCTTTACCTGGCAAGGGTGATCTGGTTGTTAGTGACGGAGCCGAGAATCAGAACAGTTACAGACTCATAGTCTAGCTCTACTCAGCTACATGGGAATCTCCTACTGATGACTCAACTTAAGGATAAACAGAAACAAGAGTAAAAGAATAATAATATATTAGAAGTAGATATATTTTACAAGATATCTAGATATGCCCAGGTAATAATCACTAGTTCTAAAGCTAGGATGAGGCTGGGTACGGTAGCTTATGCCTATAATCCCAGCACTTTGGGAGGTCCAGGCCGGTGGATTGCTTGAGGTCAGGAGTTCGAGACCAGCCTGGCCAACATGGTGAAACCCTCTCTCTACTAAAAATACAAAAATTAGCCAGGCATGGTGGCGGGCGCCTGTAACCCCAGCTATTCAGGAGGCTGAGGCAGGAGAATCGCTTGAACCCGGGAGGCGGATGTGGCAGCGAGCTGAGATCGTGCCACTGTACTCCAGCCTGGGCAACAGAGCTCCGTCTCAAAAATAAATAAATAAAATAAAGCTAGCATGATTCAGTCCATTAAAACAATTGGAAAGAACATAAGGCAAAAAGTCAGAAGACACAGTTCCTTGTGAGCTAGGAAGTCAGCAGGACTGGTTTCACAAGGTAACAGGTCACAAAGACCCTGCTGATAAAACAGGATGCAGTAAAGAAGCCAGCCAAACCATGCCAAAACCAAGATGGTAATAAAAGCCACCTCTGGTCTCTCTCACTGCTTATTATATGCTAATTATAATACATTAGCATACCAAAAGAAACTCCCACTAGCGCCATGACAGTTTACAAATGCCATGAAACGTCTGGAAGTTATCCTATAAGGCCTGAAAGGGGGAGAAACTCACGGTTCTGAGAAATCCCATCCCTTTCCTGGAAAACTCATAAATAATCCATTCCTTGTCTAGCGTATGATCAAGAAATAACCATAAACACAGCCAACCGGCAGCCCTCAGGACTGCTTGTCTGAAGAGTAGGCATCCTTTCATTCCTTTACTTTCTTAATAAACTTGCTTTCATTTTACTCTGTCGGCTGGCTCTTGAAATCCTCCCTGTGTGAAGCCAAGAACCCACGTGGCCTCCCAGGCTGAACTCCAATTTGGGGGTTTACCCTGTGGCACGTGTACTACTGCTAATGGGCATCGTGTCCGGGGTCGAGCACCCACACCTCCCCTCTCTTCTCAGCTTAGGTTCCTCACCTACAAAATGAGAGAGTTGAATCTCTAAACTTCCTTTCTAAATCTGACATTCTATGATTCCTTTGATTTCATGGCTCATGCTGCAAGGTATGATAGATTTATGTAACCAGTAATAACCACCCACTGACTCTGCATTCAAACAAGTCTCCTTTATGCTGAATTTTGCGCTGCAGGAGAGGCTTCAGGTCTCTTATGAGTGGAATTTCAGGGTGTCTATTGGCATGAACCATGGCAGACAACAATTTCAAAGGAACAATATAAAATGAGGCAATTATTCATGTACTACAATGAAACTGCAGTCCATCTCCAGATATTCAGACTGTTTAATCTCCAAATAGCAGGCATTTAGCACCTCATCTGTGACCTGGGGGTTGACAGCACCACCTAGGACTCAGGACAGATCAGCAGGAAAAGAGGCAACACTTAGGTAACACCTTCAGCTTGTCAAATTGTATCGCTGTTCATCAAAGGGAAACACACACATATAGCCATGAAGCTCGAAAGGCATCCTGGACTACCTCTGCTGTGGAAGAAGAGGCTTGCCGGGGTTTTCAGCCCCAGACCCTGAATTTGTGCTGTGGCTCTGTGCCGTGATTCTAGAGGGTTCTATAGTCCTAGCATCCCAGGGGCTGAGGCTTACTAGACATTTCTCTTCCCTTTGGCTGGTGTCTATGTTATGTGTTTCTTTGGACTGACATTTGGCTTTCTAGAGCTGCTTAGTTCAGCATGCCATGTTGCATTTCACTTTGTACATAGACAACAGTGTTCCATGTAATGGTTGTGTGTGTGAGGGAAGTTTTAGTGAAGGTACTTTCGATCCCTAGAGTCCTTGATTTCCTTTGAAGCAATCATGCCACTCCAAAATGGCATAATTTCAAAATAAATATTAATATGCAAAGTCTGCATCATGGTCAGGGGTCCTTTTAGCTGTAGAGTACAGCCTGGATTAGTGGTCTAGTTTGCACAAGACGTGTGCTAATGCAGCTGTTAATGTTACGGGATTTCTCTAACTCATCAGTTCTTATGAAGTAAAAAATGTATATACTTCATTCCATTTAGGTAAACACGGATCTCTAGCCTACACCAAAACACAACATAAAAACTAAGAAAGTCCTAGGAGTGAAAAGAAGGTCATTTTGCATATTACTCAAATTATATTCACCATCTCTCCTCCCGCTTTTAACAGAATTTGTTTAAGTATTTTTTTCTTTATGGAGAGGATTTGGGCTGAATATGGAAATTTTCCCATTACCATTCAGCTTCAGAATGTTGTTTCCCCCAAGTTTCTCATGATAAAAAGACTCAGATTCAGAGCTGAACTGCTGGCAGCTGAATTTCATTAAGACTTTGATGGGAAACTTAAGTTGGAATTACAAACATCTGTGGTTAAACTTCCCTTTAGTAAACTATTTCCCAGAATTTAACTTTACCACACCAAGAGCAAAAAAGAAAAACAGTTGAAAAAAGAATGCTGCTCTTTTGCAAATATGAGTAGGTATTTAAATATTCTTCTATATGGTCACTAGACATCAATAGACTAGATTTACTTATTTTAGAAAAAAATATGATTGTTTGGAAATGCTAAGGTTTGGATTCAAAGCATATACTAGCAATCTGGTTTTAATGGCTTTTAACCAATCAAAGTTCTCAAAATTATGTCTGACCATCATTATATTCATATGGTTACTACAAGCCAGAAAAAACCCTAAAGTAGGGGCGTGTTTTTGGTATTTTAAATCAAGAAACTGTGACAAGTCAGATTTAATAATTTAATTATGAGGGGAAAAAAGGTATTGTCCTTGCCATATCAAAGCTGCTTTTCTTTTTTTTTTTTTGAGATGGAGTCTCGCTCTATCACCCAGGCTGGAGTGCTGTGGCATGATCTCTGCTCACTGCAACCTCCGCCTCCCTAGTTCAAGCAAATCTCTGCCTCAGCCTTCCAAGTAGCTGGGATTACAGGCGCCCGCCGCTATGCACAGCTAATTCTTTTGTATTTTTAGTGGAGACGGAGGTCTCACCATCTGGACCAGGCTGATCTTGAACTCCTGACTTCGTGATCCACCCGCCTTGGACTCCCAAAGTGTTGGAATTACAGGCGTGAGCCACCGTGCCCTGTCGCTGTTGGCTTTTTTCTTTAGCTTTTCTGGGGATTTAGCATTCATTTCTCTTAACTGCTCAGATCCTCCTATTGCTGGGGAAAGGCTGTTTAAAGAACCATGAAAGACACAATGATTATAAAAACTAAATGACAGTCTTCTTCTCCAATGTTGGATGATCAGCAAATTTTAAGCAAGAGTTAAAAGTACTTGAATTTATGCAATAAGTAAGGAGTTTGATAACAAAATACTTTTAACAAGATAGTATAAAGCTTTACCTGAAGATAGACAGAGGCAGAGAGTGGAAAAATTAGGGAAAGGAAGGAGGGACAGACTGAGAGAAATGAGAGCTAACTTTGTGTTAGGCAGCTTACATATATTATTTCATCTAAATTTCACAAGAATTTTGCAAGGCAAGTGTATTTCTATTTATTTTGCAATTAAAGGAACTGAGTATCTAAAAGATGGTCCAATTTGCCCAAAGTCAAACAGCTAGAAAGTTGTGGAGCTGGATTCACAGCACATCTGTCTGGTTGTAAGCCCATATTCTGCCTGTAATGAAAGGTGAACTTCAAAATATTGTAAAACAGAGGCTGCAAATAAATTATCCTTGGGCTGAATCTGGCCCTCAGATGTACTCAGCCTACAGGGCATTAAAAAATGTTTGAGTCAGCAATTTCACTTATGAATCCAAATTCTGTCTTCTTTTGAAAAAGACAAAATAAAACCAGAAGACCTGGCAATGCTGAAAGGTGGCTGCCACTCTGGAAGAGGGACCCTTCCATCTCCTGTTCCTGAGTCCCGCCAGTCACAGGATGCATTTCTTTACTGAGCTAAATTCACTCAATTCTTTTTCACCTGGCCCCTGTAAGACGCTGAGGCTTAAAACTTCCTCTGTACCATATGATCCAGCAATTCCACTTCTAGGTATACACCCCCAAAAAACTGAAAGCAAGAACTCAAACAGAGGTTTGTACAGCAATGTTCATAGCAGCATTACTCACAGTAGCCAAAAGGTAGAAACAACCCAAATATCCATCAGCAAATGAATGGACAAAACATAGTGTACATATAAACAGAGTATTACTCGTTTTAAAAAGGAATGCAATTCTGACCCATGCTACAACATGGGCGAGTCTCAAAGACATTATGCTAAATGAAATAAGCCAGGCACAAAAGGATAAGTATTGCATGATTATGTATAGGGGGTACTTAGAGTAGTTAAATTCATAGAGACAAAGTAGAATGGAGGTTGCCAGGGGCTGGGGGAAGGAGTTAATCGGAAGTTATTGCTTAATCGGTTTCAGTTTGGGAAAATGAAAAAGTTCTGGAGATCGATGGTGATGGTTTTATAACAACGTGGATATAGTCAATGCCACTGAACTGTGCCCTTAAAAATAGTTCAAATGGCCGGGTGCAGTGGCTCATGCCTGTAATCCCAGCACTTTGGGAGACCGAGGCAGGCGGATCACAAGGTCAGGAGATTGAGACCATCCTGGCTAATACAGTGAAACCCCATTTCTACTAAAAACACAAAAAATCAGCCAGGTGCGGTGGCACACACCTGTAGTCCCAGCAACCTGGGAGACTGAGGCAGGAGAATTGCTTGAACCCAGGAGGCGGAGGTTGCAGTGAGCCAAGATCACACCACTGCACTCCAGCCTGGGTGACAGAGTGAAACTCCGTTTCAACAACAACAACAACAAAAATCAAATGACAAAGTTTCTGTTATATTTATTTTATCACATTAAAAGAAAAAACTTCCTCTGGTTAAATCAAAGAACTCTGGAACACTAGGGAATGAAATTCTTTATTTTTTAGCTATTTTATAATAAATTCTATAAGATAGACTAGGTATTCCTTAGGTAATACTGTTATGAGTTTCCTACTTATTAATCTAAATCAAGAGCTTTTAAGATAGACTGTAGCATCATGTGGAGGACACACACTAGAATATCATTATAAAGAGAAAATAAGAAGACTATAGTTGAAAAAAAAAGTGCTCTATCAGGGAGACTCCCTGGTATACAGAAAGCAAAGAAAGGAATTTGAAAATTTGGTTAAGGAACTTACCACTTTTAAATGTCAATGAACTCATCTGTAAAATGGGTATAATTTTCACTATTTAGTATTAAATAAGATAATTCATGTAGGTTGATGGGACACAGTACAAGTCAACAAGTATTAGTTTTTTTCTTTCTTACATGAGTAGTTCTAAAACATGGTTATTAGACTACATGGGGAAGCGAAGTTATCTCAACTTTTTGTAACTTATGCTACTCATCCAACAAGCACTGCAAAAATGGTCTTTAAATTGCATTTTATATTTCTTCATTTTAAGAAATTCCCAGCCGGGCGCAGTGGCTCACACCTGTAATCCCAGCACTTTGGGATCACAAGGTCATGAGATAGAGACTATCTTGGCCAACCATGTCTCTACTAAAACACAAAAAATTAGTCGGGCATGGTGGCACGTACCTGTAATCCCAGCTACTTGGGAGGCTGAGGCGGGGAATCGCTTGAACCCAGGAGGCAGGAGTTTCAGTGAGCTGAGATCAAGCCACTGCACTCCAGCCTGTCAATAGAGCAAGATGCTGTCTCAAAAAAAAAAAAAAAAAAAAGGAATTCCCCAAATTTTGACTAGAAGTATTCCTATATATACTTCTATTTATCTAATCACCTCTTCCTAGCTACTTTTGCACAGTTCAACTGCTTTTATAAACTCCTTCCTAGCTGTGCCACTTACAAGTAGGGGCCTGGGCAAATGCTCTGTGCCTCGGTTTCTATGTGTATCAAATGAGATAATAACGATACCAGTCACATTGACTTGTCATGAAAGTTACTGGAAATTACTCATGGGAAGGGTTTAGATCCGTATCTGGCATGTGGTAAGTACTCAACGAGTGTCAGCTGTGAGCCATGCTATTCTAACTATCACCACTACCGCTATATTGCAGTTCTTCTAAAATAAGGTTTTGGAAGCCTATTTTGGTGTATGGCAAGTAAGTTTTGTGCCCTACTGGTCTAGCTCAGGAATAATATGTTTTTCACATTACCTTGCATGGCACTTACCTTGTAGCCACTCTTACAGAATGTTAGTACATTGTTCTTTATATAATGGCCGCCTATTTTTTTTTGTCTCTTCAATTGCTCACCCCTGAGGGCAAAGATGAGACTATGCTTCTTTCTATTCCTCCTTGTGCCTATTTTATTGCTCTGTTTGAGGTAAGGCTCCAAACCAGCTTGTTGGGTGAATAAATGAATGAAATAATGACTGCGTGTAAGGGGTTCAGATTACCTAATTGAATTGTTAGAACATCAGTAGAGAGTGATAACCCAGGCTAGCAACTGGAGGTCTTAGTGTGATCCCATGGGACCTTTTTCAAAGCAAGTGACCAAGATAAGAAAAAAGAAAGCAGATGGTTAAAGAGATCTAAAATATTTTTATTAAACATTTTGCAATCTTTTAACGGCAGGAGCCTAACAATGCTTTGGGACATGGGGTCATGTATCAACACGGAAAAGAGTCAAAAGGGAAAGTCCCTCAGAGTTAGTCTGCTTTATAGAGTTTCTTTTTAGCAAGTCAGTTTTTCTGGTGTAGGGTGCATTCATGGGCACTGATCTTCTTGGAGCGAAGTTAACACAACAATAATGACAATAGCAAAGCTGAGGTTTTTAGGAGAGAAATTCCTCTTTTCCCCTCTGAGGGGCATTTACTCAACGTTGTCAATTGTATCCCTTATTCTCTCATTTATCTGTGAAAGCCAGTAACAGCACCGTCACCCCCTCCACCACCTTCCACCTTGCCCTGTCAGCAGAGTCCTTGCCTTCTCAATTTCTCAGTCTCTGTGTGGCTTCTTTCCAGCCACACAGTGTAACCTCCAACCTCATGTTCTTGACCTTGTTTAGTTCCTGCTTCTTTTTGATGGACAAGGATCTCACTCTTCCCAAGGACATTCTGTTACTGGCTTCTTGTGGGGTTGTTCCCATCTTCATTCCTGCCCCCACTCCAGTTCTTTTCCATATCTACCATATTTATATTGGTCAAGAAGACTTTGGACTAGTTTTTCTTGCTATTGTGTGCATGGTGGAATGAATAGACTCTTTTCCTTAATGTGAAATATTAGAATACTGATTATCCTTACTGAAACTGCCCAGTCTTCCCTTTTGAGAATCACCTGTTGAGAATCACTGTTCTCACCATAAACTCAGCAATAATGGACTCAGTAGATTAATTGTCAAGAAGCAAAGGTGGGAAAATCCTCCCCATAACTAGTATGGAGTTACCCACAGGTGCTCTTCTTTTCAAATACTTTGCATCTCGGGGGAAGCTTTGGCTTGTTTTACAAGGAAAAGAGGAGACTTTTTTTTTGGTCAGCCAACAGTCTCTATCCTTTTATTCTGTGCATATTTCATGTATTTGCTCCCCAGCTCACATGGAGCAATACAGCATGTCAGAGTTTGTGTCTTGGGCCAAGTACTCAGGGATGGAGAGTCCACAAGCTGGCCTATTGAGGAGCTTAGGAGAACCTCAGGAAGGCCTTTAGCCAAGCACCTCCCACTGCTCCATGCTTGCCTTAATATTTTTCTTCCTTCCTTCTGAAGGAGAATTGCAGAATAACCATTCATATAAATCCAAGTAAAAAGAACGTATTTTTAGAATATCCTCCCATCCACACATTGAACCTTTCGCATGAATAATGTGTCCGTGTTCTCTTTCTCTCTCCATATATACACAAATACCATCTCCTGAGCCAATCCAGTAAAGTGTTTGTACCATGTTATTAAGTCTCCGGAATGTATTTGGTTTAAGGTCTGCTTACTGCTATAAAGAGCATGGGAAACCTGATGGTGGGGCGTTGGGATCGCCATGGGACTGCAGGCTAACTGGAGGCATTATGTGAAACTATGCAGTGGGAACATAATTACCTCAATCTCACCCTTTCTACACCATATACTTTGACCTTCCTGGAATGACTAATATCTTCTTTCTGTTTTTCAAAACTGAAGGCCTCCACTGGCATTCTAAGCCTATTAGACTCTGACAGTATTACAAATTTAACTCACCATATGACTTTTTTTTTTCCAGTTGGAAGAATATAGATAAACAGATACAATAACATTAAGTAAAAGAAAACCATAAATGTAAGGTTCTAAGGAATATTCTTGAATAAGGGTTTTTTTAAATCTGATCATCCACATTTTTGATAGTAACAATTATAACAACTCTTGGCATATATAAAGCATTTATACTATGTCAAGCACTATGCTAAGCAGTCTATTTTATCTAATTTCATTACAGTAACAGTATGAGGTGTGAAGTAGGCATCAAGAAATTCTGTCAGTACCAGTTTATCTGCAGTCTGGGGATCTGTAACTTGCCCAAGGTCAAAGAGCTTGAAATTTCAACTTGGGACCATCAGACTGAAAACCTGCAATCTAAGACACTTTGCTGTGCTGCCTTCCTATTATGTCACCAAACATATGCACGCATAAGAAATTTCCTGGGGTCTGAACATTAATTTTAAGGTTGTCTAAAGCTCAAAAAATTACTTTCCTATTTTTTTTTTTTTTGTGGGATGAGAGTTACAAAAAACAATTCTATATGGCTTGTCTCTTTAGACGTAACAGACACAAATACAGCATGCCTGGATAAATTTGAATTTCAGATGAACAGTGAAAACAAATTTTAGTATAAATATGTCCTCTGAAGTATTTGGGATGTGATAAAAATGCATTCATTATTTATCTGAAATTCACATTTGAGTGTCCTGCTATTTATCTGCCAATCTTACTCTTAAGTCAAGCATTTCATTCAGGGACTTTCCATGCTCAAAGCAACAGGTGGAGATAATGCTTCCCTGGGGTTAATTCCAAGCCTGTAGAGAAGCAAAGCCTTCCCATTGCATGAAATCCCTCCTGGTCTGGCTTCTCCCCAAGTTTCTGGGCATGAAGCTGACCACAAGCCATGCTCCCTCTTTCTCATGGAGGCTACATTTTATACCACAGTGAGAGGTTGGTATATTCTGACCCTGTCCATACTCTCTCTTTTTTGGGGTATGTGAGTAGGGCTTACTCTGAAGAAGGACCATGTTCATGCACCTTATTTTTAATCATCAATAATTAATAACCATAATTGTACTAACAACAGAATTCATAGCAATAATCCATGCATCAGTGATGTTAGAAATGGTGTCAATCCACATAACTGTTTTAGTTGTACAGTTGCTGTAACCATAGCTATAGAGTGTGGTGTTTGTTAGGTCAATTGCTCCTTCCTTTCCCATGAACTTAGGTGACTTCATTTTCCTCCCTCTTAGCATCTCCCATGCAATGGACACGCTGTTGTCTGTTTCAGTTCAGGGGGCTCTTAAATCACTTGTTCTGGATTCATTTTCCTTTACCAGATCTCTACATTCCGGTTTTGTTTCCAACTTAAAAGCTATTGTAAGATATTCAAACAGCAGCTCTTTAAATACACATATTATCAATAGCGTATCCTGAGGCTTGATTTTCATGGAAACGTCTTGTTTCTGGAATACAATGGCTCATTTCTACTTAAGGTATCCTCTCAGCAGTTTCCTAACAGCTCCTTTCATGACCAGCCGCTCTCACTCACCCCTTCACCTTCCCTGCTGCAGAAGACTTCTTGTCTAATATGAGACAAAAAGCCTGCAGTAGTGTTCCCACTGTCCTAACAGTGCAGAGGAGCAGGAAGCCAGTGACAGGGCACACACGTTAAGTGCTGTGGCTTGACAAAATGACTACCGGGACACGCAAGTGGCAAAAGTCACCGACGTGCTGCTGCAGTCCCCAGTGAGAGTCTAGCAGATGAACTCAGAGCACCAACACATGCACTCTCGCCCGTTTGAGCAGACACACTCCGAAGCCTCAACTTTCAACTCTCAACATCCAAATGCAACTTACAAAGGAAAACTATTTCAAGTTTCCGAACTGACCTAGCCCAGGTGAAACTCTCAAGGCAATGGGGAGAGGAAATAGGCGGAGAGAGAGAAGGACGAGTGTGGCACAGCCCGCGGGGGCGCAGGTGCCCTAAAAGGGTGGCAATGGCAGGGACACTGTACCTCGGCAGCAGGCGGAAGGCGTCCCAGAGCCACGCGGGGCTCGCTCGTCTCAGGCGGGTCTTGCCTGCCAACCGCTGAGCTCCCTTCAATGTCAAAAGGAAAAGCGTTGTCGTCCCCGGACGCGGCGCGGGAGCAGGCAGCGCTCCAGAGGAGCCACAGAGGCAGGACCGAGCGCCAGGCTGAGCTCAAAGCCATTTCTCCGCTGACATCCAGCAGGGCTCGGGCGCTGTAGGTCTCCGTGGGTCCCCCGCGTGGTGCGGCGGTGCCTCGCTTATTTTCCCTCCAATCCGTGTGCAGTATCCGGAGGTGGCAGCGCAACCAGCAGCTTAGGAAAAAAGGGAAAGTGCTGGAGTAAGGGAGAGTCCCAGCCTCTCTCTCCCTTTCTCTCTCCCCTTCTCCCCTTCTGTCTCCCTCTCCCTCTCCCTCTTTCACCTTTTCTCTTTCTCCCAGAGGTTCTGGCTCAAGAACTTACAGATGGACGGAGCCTACAGTCCGGCATCAAAGGGCAGACGGATTGGGGTGAGCCCCGCCAGCGCCAGGCCACCTCCTCTCCCCGGCCGTTCGGTACTGGGGACTGCGCTGTCCTGGCTTCCTTCTCACATTCATTCTCACCACTCCCTTTTTACCTTCCACTTTCAGACCCTCCCACTCTAAGCTGGCTTTTCAGACACTGAGGTCCGCCTTTCCCTGCTGCCTTCCCTCCCCTCTCAGTTTGGAGCCCCTCCAAGGGCTCCAGAAGAATATTCAGCTTTTGTGACCGCTTCCTCACCACTCTTATTTATGTAGTCAAGGTACCGGATGTCTTATCTGTATTTATATAGATCTTTTATGTGGCCCCCGCTAGTTCGCAGGAAAGTGGGTGGAAAAGGGATTCCAGCGGCAGGAACCAGAGGTACATTATTTCTGAAGGCAGAGGGTCAGGATGCCCACTTTCTTGAGCACGGTTGCTCGTTTTTTTTTCTAGAGATAGACTGTTGCACTCTTTGTGCTCATATCTTCTCTGGAGATTCACTGGCCACCCCTCTTCCTCCCGACAGTCCTCACCCAGAGGGCTTGGGAGAAGAATATCTTTCACTGCAGCGCTGGAAAATGACTTCATTACCCAAATGCATGAACTTTTATTTACAAAGAACATCTTGTTTTCATCCTAAAGAGGTGCTTTGTAAGGGACCCGGAACAAGGCTTGCAGTGTAGGAGCCTGTCAAATATACTGCCCACAGCCCCAGCCTCTTCCTCTTGGCCTGTAATCTCATGCCTACTACATCTGTCTGATCATGTAACCTTTCCAAGACTTCAGGGTGAAGTTGGGCTACCGTTATGTCAGGGGCGCCCCTGTGGATGGGATAGTGTCTGCAACAGCTGATAGGTACCTTTGTTTACATTGGCTTCATAACGAGCTCTAAACATTTCCAGAAGATCCAACCATGGTTTAAAAATGGTCAGATAAGACAACCATAAAATGACACCCAGGTAAGCTTCTAGGTGAAATAAAGCATTTTTATATAATCTAATCATGAAATAAATAAATAAAGCCTTTTCATAAAACCTAATCATTAGCTCCATTTCATAGAACAAAAGTCATTTTATCTAAGCATAAGCAAAACCATTTATTTTTCACCTAACATGTGCCAGATACTTGGCATATGCTATTTATAAACCTCACAGCATTCCTGCAAATACCATTAATCTCCTTTTATAGAAGAAGAAATCGAGGTTCAGAGAGACTAGGACATTTGCCCAAGGCCACACAGCAGGTGGAAAGCAGAGATGGGATTTGGATCCGGGCCTCACTGATTCCAAAGCTCTCTTTCACTAATCTATATACACGACACTACAACTTCAAAATAAAGAGTATGAATTCAGAGGTGAAAGAAATGGTCACTTTTATTTTTTGAGTGCCTTCCATGTGCAAAAAAAAAAAAAAAAAAAAAAAAAAAAAAAATCACGTGAATTGTCTCATTTAGGCCTGGGTGCAGTGGCTCATGCCGGTACTCCCAGCACTTTGGGAGGCCGAGGTGGGTAGATCATGAGGTCAGGAGTTCGATGCCAGCCTGGCCAATATGGTGAAACCCTGTCTCTACCAAAAATACAAAATTTAGCCAGGTGTGGTGGGAGGCACCTGTAGTCCCAGCTACTCGGGAGGCTGAGGCAGGAGAATTGCTTGAACCTGGGAGGTGGAGGTTGCAGTGAGCTGAGATTGCACCACTGACTCCAGACTCGGCGACAGAGCAAGACTCCGGCTCAAAAAAAAAAAAAAAAAAAAAAAAAATTGTCTCATTTAATTTCATCTTGATGATAATCTTGTGAAGTAGGGATTGTCATACACATTTGGCCATGGGTAAGTGGTAAAATTACTACTATAGCCCAGGTAAATCTGATGGTAAGGTCTTTGATTTTAAATGATAAAATTGTATGATACAAAAGAACTGAAGCCAAAAGAAGCAAAAACAATTCTTAGAGATTCCAAAGTGATATTTTGATTTTAAAATATTAAAATAGTATTGCAAGGAATTATGAAACTAAATTATGATAATCTTCTTTTACATAGACTAGTTAACCTACTAAATTAAGTGGGAAAAGTTAAAAACATGTTTGGTTTAGTTGAGAGACTGATACTGGGAGAAAAGATGGCCAGACCCTGAGACAAAACAGATTATGCTCAATTATCCCAACCCACTCTCCCTTTAAAAGAATATTAAATAATAATAATATTAATTATACATGATATATATTAAATATTCTGACTTCAGATATAGATCTCCTCAGCACACCAAAACTCAAATATTTGTTTTCTGAAGGATTTCATCTTGTTCTTTACTAGCTGCCAATTAATCACACACTTTTAATTTAATCTGGACCCTCTTCTGTCTGCCTGCCCAGTGCTGGTAGGCCCAGTGCTGGTCTTCGTCCAAGACCTATGGACTTCTTATTTTTGGTTAAATATGTGCTTCCAGCTCTTCCTCTTCATCTTCTTTATGCGGGTACTATTATTATTTTTTGAGGCAAAATGGCATACTACACAGGGGGATGAATTTTTGTATAAAATAAATCAGGGTTCAAATCCTGGGTCTGCATGTAGTAGTTTTGGGAGCTTGGCATGTAACTTAGTCTCTCTGAAAGTTTCCTCTCCTGTAAAATGGGTATAATGATGCCTTTTTGTCATAGGTGTTTGAACTAGAGCAATTCCATCTTGAATAGGGGCTCGGTAAAATAAGACTGAGACCTACTGGGCTGCATTCGGAGGAGGTTAGGTATTCTAACTCACTGGATGAGACAGGAGATCAGCATAAGATACAGGTCACAAAGACCTTGCTGATAAAACAGCATGCAGTAAAGAAGGCAGTCAAATCCCACCAAAACCAAGGTGGTGACCTTGGTCGTGCTCACTGCTCATTATACACTAATTATATTGCACTAGCGTGCTGAAATACACTCCCACCAGCACCATGACAGCTTATAAATGCCATGGCAACATCAGGGAGTTACCCTACATGGTCTAAAACAGGGACGAACCCTTAGGTTCTGGGAGTTGCCGACTCCTTTCCCGGGAAACTCATGAATAATCCACACCCTCTTTAGCATATAATCAATAAATAACCATAAAAACAGGCAATCAGCAGCCCTTGGGGCTGCTCTGCCTATGGAGTCACCATTCTTTTATTCCTTTACTTTCTTGATAAACTTGGCTTCACTTAACTCTATGGACTCGCCTGGAATTTTTTGTGGTGTGAGATCCAAGAACATTCTCTTGGGGTCTGGATTGAAACCCCTTTCCGGTAACACTTTCACTGAATTATTATGGGTAGTAAATGAAAGAATATAAATAAACATTAACACAGACCAGCACGGAGTCAGAGCTCAATAAATACCATTTAATTATACAATAAGCCCTCATTTAACATTTTCTAGGCCGGGCGCGGTGGCTCAAGCCTGTAATCCCAGCACTTTGGGAGGCCGAGGCGGGCGGATCACAAGGTCAGGAAATCGAGACCATCCTGGCCAACCCGGTGAAACCCCGTCTCTACTAAAAAATACAAAAAACTAGCCGGGCGAGGTGGCGGGCGCCTGTAGTCCCAGCTACTCGGGAGGCTGAGGCAGGAGAATGGCGTGAACCCGGGAGGCGGAGCTTGCAGTGAGCTGAAATCCGGCCACTGCACTCCAGCCTGGGTGACAGAGCGAGACTCCGTCTCAAAAAAAAAAAAAAAAAAAAAATTTCTATATATTCTTGGAAACTGCAGCTTTAAGCAAAATAACATATAATGAAGCCAATTTCACCTTAGGCTAATTGATATAAATAAGATTTATTAAATTCCTATGACACAGTTCTGGTCACAAAAACATCACCAAACTTCTAAATAAAGACCAAAATGCTTATAATGGTAAATGTGAAAGTAAATGTGATCTATACATACACTTCAGATTAACAAAAACCAGTGAATTATTTACCCAATGTTTGGTGAATCAGTGAGTGACAGCAATCATAGTGGTGGTGGGTTAAAGCAAGGAATAAATGTTTAAAAGCAAAAAATTGTAAGAAGTACCTCCTACTACCATGCAATTCAAAAAAACCCAACAACAAATAGGATGGGCTCGCTGAATGCTTCCATGCAGCATCGTTTATTGTCATGCGCCTGTATGATCATTGTAGACTTCATGAATTTTTATTTGATAATAATTTTTCTTCATTATTCATTCATTTTCCAACCTGCTTCTTCCAACTCAGAGTGTGGGGTGGCTGGAGTCCATCCTGGCAGCTCAGAGTTCAAGCTGGGGACACTGGACAGAAGGCCATCCCATCGCCAGGCGTGCTCACGCACACAGCCACACTCACTAAGACTGGAACCATGCAGACATACCAAGGAACGAGGACTCTTTGAGACGTGGGAGGAAACTGGAGTACCTGGAGAAAACCCACGTGGGAGAACATGCAAATTCCACACAGACAGTGGCTTCAGCCAGGAATTGATTTTTTTTTTTTTTTTTCTCACCAATGTTATGACAAAGCAATGTTGAAAGAAACAGTGTTATTCTGGGACCTGCCTTACTATATTTTCAAATCTTAGGGAAGAACAAAATGACTATTCTAAAAGAGGAAAGGCAACCATTTTATTTATCCGGGTGTAGGTAACCTCCCATGTTTGAGAACAGCCATTCACATTTCTGGTTGCTACTGGGCCCTTCCTTGCATTAACCATGAATGAGGCAGTCATGGGTCACAGAGTCACAGGTCAAGCAGACGAGGAGAGAGCACGGCTGACTAATTTACAGCAAGTTAGAAGGCAGCAGAACCCTTTGGCGAGTTACCTCCTCACCAAAGGGCCACTCCCCGACCACCAAACGACTGAGTGTAGGAGGATTTTATCCCTGCCACCAGGACAACTGGGAAGCATTTCTGGTGCGGCTGCTTTCTTATCATGACTCTCCCTTTCTCTCCCTCCTGGGATTGGGGCTGGGTGTTCACCGAGTCCTTTCATGGCTGTCATCGTTTTTGGGACACCTAGCTGCCCCGTGATGAAAGGGGTGCTGCCCCCTCATCCACAATGCATGGAAGACAGCACGGGCATTCAGAGACGCTCACAGTGCCTCCAAGGACACTAAGCCAGTTAGTGCAGACGAGGGCCCCCAACTCCCAGACCAATGCTTTCCCAACTAGGCCAAGCTATTTTTGGTTCTGGCAGCAGCAGATCTGATGGTTTTGAGGTTTTATCAAAAGAAGCTTCTGGAATTCGCTTTTGAGACCCCTAGTGCGGTAATCAGCAGATACATATCAGGGCTGCCTACTCCTTCAGAGCCTGGCTGTTAGGCCTGTCCTCAGCATCCAAAGCCCTAAGGAGGGTGTTACTAACACATCCCATGTGCCCTTCGGTAAATAGAAAGTCACGTCAGATGCTATTTTGAATTTGTAGGTGCTAATCTTGACATAACTAGACAGAGGATTGTTGTGGGGACTGTGTACTAGTGACAATAATTTTGTGATGAGATCAGTCAGAGAAGCAAGTATGAACTGAGCTATCCCCCACAATGAGGTCTCTAACTGGCACTCAAGTAGCAGGACTGGAAAGTGTAAGATGGCGATTCTTTTTTTCTGCCGATCCTGCTGTCCTCTCAGACCAAGATTCCCTTCTACGAACGACTCTGGTGGACGTTCAGGTTCTATGAGGAGGAGGAGCAGCAGCGAGAGTGCTAGGAGGTGGATAGGGTTTAAAAGTTGTTCTTCTAGGCTGGGCGCGGTGGCTCATGCCTGTAATCCCAGCACTGGGAGGCCTAGGCAGGTGGATCACCTGAGGTCAGGAGTTAAAGACCAGCCTGACAAACATGGAGAAACCCCATCTCTACTAAAAATACAAAATTAACCGGGCGAGGTAGTACACGCCTGTAATCCCAGCTACTTGGGAGGCTGAGGCAGGAGAATCGCTGGAACCCAAAAGGTGGAGGTTGCAGTGAGCCGAGATCGAGCCTTTGCACTCCAGCCTGGGCAACAAGAGTGAGACTCCATTTCAAAAAAAAAAAAATAAAACAACAACAACAACAAACTTGTTCTTCCTTCTGTTACTCAGCCTTTTGTCCAGGACATGAATAGTATGTGCTACCTATGCTTCCTCTGCAGTCATAGACTCATTTGACTTTTAGTATATGCTACCAGCATTCTTCCTCATTCATTCTTTCATCCATCTATCTATTCATATATTATTTATTTAATCATCATTTATTAAATAGCTCAGTACACCAGGTTTAGATGCTGAGGATAAAATGCTAAAAACATTATTCTGTCAAGGGTTTTAAAAAATTATTTATTTATTTATTTATTTTGAGACAGTGTCTCACTCTGTTTCCCAGGCTGGAGTGCAGTGGCGCAATCTAGGCTCACTGCAACCTCCACCTCCCAGGCTCAAGTGATTCTCCTGCCTCAGTTTCCCGAGTAGCTGGGGTTACAGGCGCATGCCACCACACCGGGCTAATTTTTGCATTTTTTAGTAGAAACAGGGTTTCACCATGTTGACCAGAGGCTGGGCTTGAACTCCTAACCTCAGGTGATCCTCCTGCCTCGGCCTCCCAAAGTGCTGGGATTACAGGCGTGAGCCACCATGCCCAGCTGGCTGTCAAGGAGTGTTTTGAAGAGTCTGGTAGGATCTGTAAGGAATGCAATGATTAACAGGAGGAGTTCAAAGAGAAAGTGCAGAAATGCTCCTGATAAAATACATCGAAAAAGCCTTTTACCCAGATGCACTTCAAAGAGGAAGTGCAGAAAGGTTTCTGATAAAATATATCAAACAAGCCTTTTACCCAGGGGAGGTCAGGGAGGTTTGAGAAGAAGAGGGCAACCAGGCGAGTCTGAACTGATGGGAGGAGGGGAAGGATGGTGCTCCAGGAGTGAAATGCAGATGCAGAAGGACAGACAAGTCTGGGCGTGGTGGCTCCTGCCTGTAATTCCAGTATTTTGGGAGGCTCAGACGGGCAGATCACCTGAGACCAGAAGTTTGAGACCAACCTGGGCAACATGGTGAAACTCCGTATCTACGAAAACAAAAAAACAAACAACCCCCCCCCACACACCAAATATTAGCCAGGCATGGTGCTACGTGCCTGTAGTCCCAGCTACACGAGAGACTGAGGTGGGAAGATCACCTGAACCTCGGGTGGGAAGAAGTCGAGGCTGCAGTGAGATCGCACCACTGTACTGCAGCCTGGGTGACAGAGTGAGACCTTGTCTTGAAAAACTAAAACAAAATAAACCAGAGGAACAGACACATCAGGGACCACGACGCCATGGGAAGGTGGGAAAGCCATGTGATTTCTAGATGCTCTCTGAGCCCCCCCTGTTCACAGGGTACCGTCCCTGCTCTCAGGCCCACAGAGCCTGCAGGGAAAGAAACGACTTCCCCAGCCTCCTAATGGTCTCTCAGCACTGCCCGTCAATCCCCGCCCAGTAAGTAACGGAGGATCCTTCCCCATTGCAAATCTGAACACTGGGAGTTGTTAGTCCTAGTATTTACAGCCTGAACAAAAACCCAATAAAACTGATGGGAGAAAGAACGACTTTTAAAAGGCCTCCATCCTCTCCTAGCACACTTGCTGTGCTGTTGCACCTCCTCAAACAGCCTGAACTTCCACCAAAGTCATTCATAAAAGAGAATCTCCATCTGAGAGGAGAATCAGCAGAAAAAGAGACACTGTCCCTCTTACACGTTTCATTCCCACCACTGAGTACCAGTTAGGGTACAGGGTGGGGGAGAGCTGGTGCTTGCGTCTCTGACTGATCTTACCATAAAATTGTCTTCACTGTTTTTTAGGTGAATAAATTTAAGCATAGGAATGACATGATCATATTTGTATTAACTTTCTTTTTTTTTTTTTTGAGACAGAGTCTTGGTCTGTTGCCCAGCGCAATCTCAGCTCACTGTAGTCTCTACCTCCTGGATTCTAGTGATTCTCCTGCCTCCCAAGTTGCTGGGATTACAGGCACACACCACCATGTCCAGCTAATTTTCTAATATATGTAATTTTTAATCTTACTATATTTACTTTATCTGGTATATTTGCAATTTTTATACAAAAGTTAGCTGGGCATGGTGGCATGCGCCTGTAGTCCCAGCTACTCGGCGAGGCTGAGGCAGGAGAATCGCTTGAACCTGGGATGTGGAGGCTGCAGTGAGCCAAGATCACACCACAGCACTCCAGCCTGGGCAACAGAGCAAGACTCTGTCTCAAAAAAAAAAAAAAAAAAAGAAAAAGAAAAAAAAAAAAGAAATTACATATATCAGAAAAGGTGGAAATAATCGTTACCAGAAATCATACTACTCTAGGGCAATAACTTACAACACTGAAAATGCTTTGGTGTAAATACCTTCAGACTTTTGTGACATCTATATTAACATATCCTATCTATTTTTATACTTTATATATTTTATTATATATCATATATATATGTTTTGTACATATTCATTTTGTCTATTCCATCTTTTTTTTTTTTTTTTTTTTTTTTTTTACAAAAACGAATCCAACCGTACGTAATATATGTCAAGTTCTTGCAGTGTTCAGATTTGAATTTTGGGAAGACCTTCTGGTGTGGATGGGGCCTGGAATTGAGGGCAGTGCTAACAGACCAGTTAGGAGGCTGGAAAAGCCCTTGCTTCTCATGCAAGCTCTGTTAACCCCAAGGGCAGGGACTGTACTCATGAACTGGGGACTCAGGAAGCATTTGGGGATGATAGTAGCAATGAGTGGGTTGGCCTGATGGAGAGTGAAACAAACAGATGAGAGCCTGATCTAACAAGGATTATCGACCAGCCTCTGCTGTGGCCATCCCTTTGGGTCTAATAGGATAATTACTTCATCAGCCCTAAAGGAAAGTGATAGATGCTCCCAGTAATGTATTCAATAGAGAACAGCCGGTGTCAACATCAATTAGCTCAGCTGATGAGACCAATAGAACATAGGAGCTCCTGGGACTTGTTAATGAAATGATATAATTAAGAAGAATGGAACAACTTTCAAAAAAGGAGGCCTAAGAAACTGACTTTTGTGTCAGTACATCCACCCCCACTCCCAGTACCACAAAGGAACTGTCCATTAAGATCAGGATTGCTGTCAGCATGGTGGGAAGATACACAGAATGAAGTGTTAAAATCTGTTCTAACCTGCTCTGTGTGAGCAGCTGTAGAAACTAGTCTGTGAGATTTTAACTCAAAAGCTCTATAATGGAAAGTGCATCCTGGACATGCTCTCTTTAGGAAACCAACTGACTTCAGAAGAAACTTTGGAAGTAGAGAGGGCATAACCATAATAGTGCTTCAAATTTTCACAGTGCCTTACGATTTGAAATTGATATATGGTTCTTTCTCCTTCTACAAGTGAGAATGATCCAACTTTAAATGCCAAGTGTAGCCTCCAGACCTTTAGGAGAAAGATTCCTGTATCACTGTCCACCACATCCCTTATTCCTTGAATATTTAATAATCGAATTAAGATGTTAAATTCACCATCCATTCATTCAACAAATATTTTTCAAATATCTACTTTGCAAGCTGCATTTTTCTAGGCTCCATAGCAAAAAAGAAATCAGACAAAAATGTCTGCCTTCGTGGAGTTTACATCTAACTGAAGAAAGGTAGAAGAGAGATAAAGAATAAGCAATCAGATAAGAGAAATAGTAGGTCACATGGTAAATACTTTGGAGAAAAATAGAGCAGAGAGGGTGTGGGGGTGGTAGAACATGCAAGCTGAGAAAAGTGGGATGAAACTATTTTAAATTGGGTCATCAGGGCCAGGTGCGGCCCTGCACTTTGGGATGCCGAGGTGGATGCATCACTTGAGGTCAGGAGTTCGAGACCAGCTTGGCCAACATGGTGAAACCCGGTCTCTATTAAAAATACAAAAATTAGCCAGGCATGGTGGCTCACGCCTATAATCCCAGTTATTCAGGAGGCTGAGGCACAAGAATCTCTTGAACCTGGGAGGCGGAGGTTGCAGTGAGCCGAAATGGCACCACTGCACTATAGCCTGGGTGACAGGGCAAGACACTGTCTAATAATAATAATAATAATTGGGTCATCAGGGAGGCCTCACTGACAAGACAATATCTGAGCAGAATCTGGGATGTGAGGGGGCAAGCCAGGCAGCTATTAATGTAGAGGAGCAGGGCAGAGAGAAGAAACAGGAACTGAGTAATGGAAAGGAAGAAGGTACTTCTCTCATTGAGGAATAGACTAGAATGAAGTGTTAGAGGTAAAGCATAGCTGGAGATAATGTCAGAAATGTAGAGGCTGTGGGGAGGATGATTATATAGCTCCTTCGGGATCATTGTGTACAAAGACTTTGGCTTCTTCTCTGAGTGAGTGGGGAAGAATTTGGAGGGTCTTGTGCAGAGAAGTGACATGATCTGACTTATTTCGTCTGTGATGTGGGGAGTAGACTGTAGTGAAAGAGGTAAGGGAAGAGGCAGGGAGGCTATTTAAAGGCTATTGCAATAATACAGTTGAGCCACGATGATGACTTGGGTTAGGATGTTGGGATTATATATGAAAAGTAGTTGAATTCTTGATTTATTGTGAATGTGAAATCAATGGGATTTGCTGGATATAGGAAATGAGAGTAAGAAAGAAATCCAGGCTGATGTACATATTTTGTCCTGAGCAGACTGTAATGACGAATTTGCCATTACTAGAATGTGAAAGACTATGGGAAGAGCAGGTCAGGGTAATGGAGACACGAAGAGTTTAGTTTTGAACAACACTTTTTTGAGGCCGGGTGCAGTGGGTCACGCCTGTAATCCCAACTCTTTGGGAGGCCGAGGTGGGGGGATCACGAGGTCAGGAATTTGAGACCAGCCCGGCCAACATAGTGAAACCCCATCTCTACTAAAAGTACAAAAAAATTAGCCTGGTGTGGTGGCATGCACCTGTAGTCCCAGCTACTTGGGAGACCGAGGCAGGAGAATCTCTTGAACCTAGGAGGCGGAAGTTGCAGTGAGCCGAGACTGTGCCATTGCACTCCAGTCTGGGTGACAGAGTGAGATTCCCTCTCAAAAAAAAAAAAAAAAAAAAAAAAAAGGCCTTTTTTGAAATCCCACTCAGATCATATTCTTACTAAGAATTCCTTACTGTATTCCTTACTTAAAGATACTCATTATTTTGTTTTTCTGTTTTTTTTTTGTTTTGTTTTTTGAGACGGAGTCTCGCTCTGTCGCCCAGGCTGGAGTGCAGTGGCGCGATCTCGGCTCACTGCAAGCTCCGCCTCCCGGGTTCACGCCATTCTCCTGCCTCAGCCTCCTGAGTAGCTGGGACTACAGGCGCCCGCCACCGCGCCCGGCTAATTTTTTGTATTTTTAGTAGAGACGGGGTTTCACCGTGGTCTCGATCTCCTGACCTTGTGATCCGCCCGCCTCGGCCTCCCAAAGTGCTGGGATTACAGGCGTGAGCCACCGCGCCCGGCCAAAGATACTCATTTTTAAACATTATATATCCATAATATGTAAGGCATCTTTTTTTTTTTTAAGTTTTTTTTAACTGGGATCTATTATGTGCATGGAACTGTAGATAAAACTAGAGGACATCCTTATAGTCTAGTAAGAAAGATTTGTAGCATGAACTTCAGTACTGGCAATTCAAATCACCCAGTGCTCAAGATGGGCAAAAGTCCATTGCCTTTGGGGGAGAAAGCAGGAAGGGATCCCTTTGAACTCCATGAGAAAAGGAGGCATTAAAGATTTGAGCTGGGGCCAGGTGAAGTGAGTGGCTCATGCCTGTAATCCCAACATTTTGGGAGGCCGAGGCGGGCAAATCGCTTGAGCTCAGGAGTTCAAGACCAGCCTGGGCAACATAGTGAGACTCTGTCTCTACAAAAAATATGAAAATTAGCCGGATGCGGCGGCTAATTTTTAATTAGCCTGTGGTCCCAACTACTCAAGAGGCTGAGGTGGGAGAACTGCTTGAGCCCAGGAGGTCAAGACTGCAGTAAGCCGAGATCATACCACTGCACTCCAGCCTGGGAGACAGAGGAGACCCTGTTAAAAAAAAAAAAAAAAAAAAAAAAAAAAAAAGATTTGAGCTGGATATCTACACATGTATAGGAATTAGATGTGGGAAGATCGGTAGGGAAGGTAAACAAGGAAAGGAATTTCTGGCAAATGGAACAGCATAGGCTCAGGTGTAGAAATGGGAAAACACATTCATGTTTAGGCAAAGGCAAGTTGATAGATGGCTGAGCGTCGCACAAACCTGGCTTGGGTGAATAATGGGAGATAATATAGAATAGGTAGGTATGGCCTGATTACTTTATAGTTTGCTGCTAGGAGAAAGAGAGATCACCGGAGAGTTAAGAAGGGTTCATTGGATAACTCTGTGGAGGCTGCACTGCAGTGGAGAGAGACTGGAGGCTGGTCCAGCTGGGAGATTGCTGTAGTAATAATGTAGGTCTCAAGGGGGAATAACATTTATGAACTGTCACTGTCCCCTGAATACAATGTCCCATCCCTGGATTAATCCAGGTGTAATGCAGACATCTAATTTTGTAAAACCACTATTTCCTTGACAGTGACATAAATTTTAGCTTGAATAGACTCAGTCAATGGAATAATAGGCCAAGAAAGAAGGCAATGCTTGATACTGCTGCTTCCCAACCAACACACACTGTGTGGCATTTACCAAGCCACAGTCTGGCTCCTCTGCCAGGGAAAGGTGTTGCCTGACAGCAATTCCTATGAGATAGCTTCTTCCTCTTTTTTTTGGGCGGGGGACAGGAAGTAAGGGGGGCAGCACTATGGAAGCCCTTGTGAGTGCAGGGGTCTTCTGGAAGGAGGAGTTCTCATTCTTTGGAGAGAGCTTCCAAAGGTGGACAGCTTTTTTCTTCTCTTTTATGTGGAAAAGAGACTTTGTTGCCCTTGGAGCTGTTGACAAGTCCTGGGAGAAGCCAGGTTTAGCAGAAACTGACCCTACAGAAGGCAGAGTGGAAGGAGAAGAGACAGTGGGTCCCAGAAGATGATATTTAGCTGTAGAATCTGAACTTTCCAATTTCACAAGTCCAAAAATACCCTTTATTGCCAAGTTGAGTTAGGTTTTCTGTTACAACAAAAAGGTTTCTAACTGATATAAGAACAGTAGGAATTTGAGAAACATATGGTTTTGGAACAGACTGTGATGAGTGAATCAGTGAGAAATAGGAGGTGGTTTGTGGAAAAGAAATGTCTTTTGGAGGAAGTCCTCAAGAAAGCAAAACTAGTATACAGAATATCTTGATTTTCCACAATTAATTGATCTGTAGACATTTATTTACTTATTTATTTATTTATTTATTTATTTTAGCAGGAGTCTCACTCTGTCGCCCAGGCTGGAGTGCAGTGGCGCGATCTCTGCTCACTGCAAGCTCCGCCTCCCAGGTTCACGCCATTCTCCTGCCTCAGCCTCCCGAGTAGCTGGGACTACAGGCGACCGCCACCATGCCTGGCTAGTTTTTTGTATTTTTTTTAGTAGAGACGGGGTTTCACCGTGTTAGCCAGGATGGTCTCGATCTCCTGACCTCGTGATCCACCCGTCTCGGCCTCCCAAAGCGCTGGGATTACAGGCTTGAGCCGCTGCGCCCGGCCAACATTTATTAAAAAAGAAGTTAGATGTTAAAAACTCAGCCTATGGATTCGGACTGTGAACCTGTGTATTGTAGTTTGTTTTTATAGCCTTCAGTTCTCCAACTTAATCAGCTCTGTGAACTTGAGAAGTTATTTCATTCTCAAAACCTCAGCTGCTGCATCTGTGAAAAGGGAACAGTACCTGTCTCATAGAGTTTTTGTGGCTGTAAAATAAGATCATGTATGAAAATTGCCCAGAATAATGCCTGGCACATAGAGAATGCTTAATAAACTTTAGCTGCCATTATTATTGCTACTACTACTAATATTAATACTTAGATGACTAATATGTTCTGGAGAAAACTAGAAGACAGAGAGGTAGGTTGTCAACTATAAAATTAATAGAATTTTCTGTTACCTATAGCTTAATGCATAAGTATTCTTGTTTTCTTTCAGTTGTTTTAATATTCAGAAGCTGTAACAACAATTATAGATGCATTATTATCAATGTGGTATGTAATATTTGTTAAGGTTTCTCAGAGGCTGCTCACCAGGCTGCCACATGGTTACAGTCTCATTAGGAGCCGAAGACAACATCTAGCCCTTGACTACAGGTCCCATCTTAATTCTTAGCACCATCCAGATAATTCACGGCATCAGCCACTCTATCCTTAGTTACCTGGTTCTTTCAGTCCATAGTGATTTTAGTATGGGTCCTCTGTCCTTAACAAACTCAGTTCTGTATTTGAATTTCATTTGTGGACTCAGACATAGTAAAACTCCCTAGGAATAAGTGCCTAAAAATGAATAGGCTTTTCTAGGAGACTGGACGATAATTTGGGGGACAGTTTTCTCTCTGGCATTGTCAGGCACTCAGATTCAGACTCTATAATTACCACAGGTTTTTCGAATTATGGCATTTTACATTGGTTTTAATTTTTCATCATTTTGAGTATGCAGACTACTATCACCGACATTGTCTCAAATAATTCTCCTGACCCCTCTGTGAGGTGAGCATAACTATCCAACTTGAAGCGGAGAAACAGAGTCATGGGCGAGCAGTGGAAAATGACCCAGTGACTGGTCTTCAGGCTCCCAGGCTGATGTGATTTCTTCCCATCACTCCTGACTCCTGAAGTTATCAACCTTTGACATTTTAAACTTTACAACCCAACTTAAGTAACAGCTGAGCAGCAAGCATACAAAGACAGCAGTGTTCAAAATTTCTGGTCATCAGATTTTGAGGACGAATTCATGTATTATCATTCTTAAATTAATAATTATTAGAAAATCCGTGGCTCACACCTGTAATCCCAGCACTTTGGGAGGCCGAGGCGGGCAGATCACGAGGTCAGGAGATGGAGACCATCCTGGCTAACACCGTGAAACCCTGTCCCTACTAAAAATACAAAAAACTAGCCGGGCGAGGTGGCAGGCGCCTGTAGTCCCAGCTACTCGGGAGGCTGAGGCAGGAGAATGGCGTGAACCCGGGAGGCGGAGCTTGCAGTGAGCTGAGATCCGGCCACTGCACTCTAGCCTGGGCGACAGAGTGAGACTCCGTCTCAAAAACAAAACAAAACAAAACAAAACAAATTATTGGAAAACAAGAACACCAATGACAAGAAGTCGATTGTGGGCTAGAGGGAGAGAAGGATCATATGATTGGAAGGAGGCATATTTCATCTTCAAATAATTGAATAAAAGTGAAAGCTTGCTTTCCCTGTCTTTATTAACTAGGATGTTGGAGCACTGAGAATTTAAACATTGGGCTTGCCATGGCTCAGGCTTGTAGGGAAGAGATCTTCCTGGTGAATATGCTTATGTTTCAAAAACCTTGAAATGAGCATTTCCTCCAGCCAGCTACTAAAAGTGGGCCTGTGGCATTTCTGTGCTTAATTCAACTGGATAGCCTTTGGGAAAGGGCTGGTGCAATTTTTAATCTGGTGTTATGATGAGTGATGAAGAACAGTTCCATCGAGGGCATGGGACAGAGCACACGGAGGAGAAAAGGCCCTGGACTGGGGCCTGGAAACCTGGTATTCTCGTCCCAGGGCTGTCTCTTGTGAGCCACCGTCTTGAGCTAGTTTCTTAAGCTGCCTGGCTTTCACTTTCCCCACTCTATGAAAATGAAAAGTGAGACAAGATGATCCTGGGGTCTCATTCAGCTTCAAAGCCCTGATGTTCTGGGAAAGCACCTATCCCCAGACACTGTTCTGGCCATGGCCAAGAGCAGATGGATGGTTTAGAAAGCAACACATAGAGGACTATTCCATGGCATTACCTGCTGAGATCATTAAACCCAGGGTCTGGTAATTTGTGGCCAAAGCTATATTTTAGGTGCCGAAAAAAGCCTGTGGACGGTTCATGTAACAAATTAAATGCAACAAAAGGAAGATAAATATGAGTTATTACTTTAAACTGTCAGATTCAGAACTGTAGGCCAGAAAAGAGATAATGCTGCTTGAGACCACAAAAGGAAAAGAATTAGGAAATACATCTCCTGTCCTGGATTCACCCCTCTGTGATACAGCCCTCCACTGGCATTGTGGTGTGTGCTTCCTGGAGCAACAGGCCATCAAATCATATAGTGCCACACATGGAAAAAGACCAGACAGACTACACAGGACACTGCAACAGGAACTTGTGACTCTACCAGCAGAACAGGGTAGTGTTTCTCAGCCGTTAGTTCACCTGCAGGGGAAAAAAACAAAACAAACAAAACAAAACACCTTTATTGAGTAACAAGTGTTTCAATGAAGTTGAATTTTATTTTCTTTATTTAGCCTCTATTGTTCTTAGCTGTGAATGATGTTATTCTTGCTATTTGCAAAGACCCTAAATGTACTAGGTTGGTGCAAAAGTAATTGCTGTTTTTGCCATTGAAAGTAACAGCAAAACCTGCAGTTACTTTTGCATCAACCTAATATAATTACAAACGGTAAAAAGCAAAAGCGAGAACTATGACAAAATGTATGTGAATTCCACAAATCCAAGGCCAGGTGTAGATACAAGCCTGGCTGAACTGTGTAGGACAGGGAGCACCTGCTTGTTGCAGGATGCTGAGGAACATGGAAGATTAGTATGTATGTAATTTTAGCTGTCGATTCCTTGCTTATTCATTAATTTTACATAATCTATGACATAGACTAAGTAGAACCCAATCTTTCCTAGGAAATGTTCTTATTTAACCCTATGAAATAGCTGTGAAACCCAGATCATTAAGCAGTTTTGAGTAGCATCTATGTCCAAAGTAGGACACAGGCAAACCCAGCCCTTCTGGTCTACGTGTAACACAGTCATGAGGACAAACCCACAACAAGAAAAGAAATTTAAAAATAAACAGAAAACCACAAGCCAGGAGCGTTAAAACACAAAACAATCACACAGAGATCAGAGGACCATTGTCTGTGCCTTCCGTCTCCCCACTCCCAGCCCTTTTAATAACTTAAACAGTTGTCTCTGATCCTTCCTTGGATGGTGGACAATACCAAAAGCTGAGATCCACCCTCCACCCTGGCAATTCCATTACTGCATCATGGCTGGACATCTGAAACAGTCTGGGAATAGCCAGCTGGTTCTAGGCAGAAGGCCCAGTATCAACAGTGTGTCTGATGGGCAGCTGGAAGAAGGCTGGTGAGTGACTGAGCCTCTATTCCATAAACAACTGGCAGGATGTTTTAGCCTTTATCAGCCACTGCCTTAATGATGGGCTGAGCTGCTAATAAAACCTACTCAAAATGGTAGGTCAAAGTCCACCCCCAGGATCCTGGGAATTAGCAGACATTTTGATTTCATGTTTAAATAAGCCAATGGGTACTGCTTTTACAATTGAGGCAACACTTCTATCCCCTTACCTAATAGTAACATTAGCAAGCTATGACGCTTTAGATGAAAGCCAGTGGCCTATCATTTGAGTCAATCAGTCACTCCAATAGTCACTCTGTTGGTCATCAGTGTAACAACCAGTATCTCAGTTTGCTGCCATTTTCCTAAGCTCGGAATTTTTCTCATTAGCTGACAAGTTTCAGCTTATCATTCTGTCATTTATTACTATGAAACACTTTTTACCCCCCAGGACTCACCACCAGGCCCTTTCACCATCTTGTCTACTCCCCACTCCCTTTTCCTGCTTCTGCTGTCATTTATAGGCTGCCTGGCATTGACACAGAATGCCATGGAATAGTATGGACTTAATGCCACTATTCCTTGGTTTTAGGCTTATCAGGGTCCTCACAAATGCCTGGCAATCCATCTATTCATCTGTTTTGAATTTTTTTTGCATATTTTTAGAAGCTGTCATACTGGACTGGCACTGTCACTCTCAAATTGTGTTGTTTGGTAAGTCCTTTAACATCCTCTTCTGTAAAGTGGGTGGTTGGACTGAATGGTCTTCAAAGTCTCCCCAGATGTAAAACAGAGGTCATGTTCTGGACCTTCTCAGTCTTCCTCAGATGTCAGTCCTTCCCCACTACCCTTATTCTCACGGACGACCCTGGCTCCTGCTTTACTGAGACACATGGTTTTGTTCCCTATTTTGACTCCTTCCTGTAACTTCTCTGTTATTCACTACTCTCTTTCAGGAAGAGCCTTTGCACATGACTCTTGCAAAGGCTAACTTATCCTGCTGCACTCTTTTTCCCTTTTCTTCAGTGATTTTATATATTTTATTGATAGATTAAAATTATGAATAAAATTCATATTTGGAAAAGTTTACTAATACATAATTAATTAAAAAAATTACTTCTCATCCAATCCTACTCTATAAAGATAACTATTTTAATTTGCTGAGTGTTCTTCCAGAATGTTTACATATATGTATCACATTTATCCAATGTATTTATGATATATATCTGTTATATAATGTTTTATATATATATGTTTTAAATATATATCTGTAAAACAAATGTTAATCACATTATGCATGCTATTCTGCAACATATTTTAAAAACTTAACATTCTATTTCATCCAATAGGTATTTATTGGACACTTACTAACTGTGGGTCAAGCTCTATGCCAGGGCATGGATATACAAGGATGAGAAATACAAGGATGAGAAAGCAGATACGGTCCCTGCCACAGTGGAACTCACAATGCAGTGGAGGGATATTTTGAGTTTCATTCCATTTTAGTACATACACATTTTGCTCATTGTTTCTAATAATTGCTTGGTGTTCTGTAGAAGAGGTTTACCACAATTTACTTAAACATTTGTCTATTGAAGGACACTTGGGTTCTCCATTTTTTCCTATTGCAACTAATATAATGAATATCCTTGAATATTTGCATGAGTTTTTCTGTGGGATAGAATCATATTACTGAAATTGCCTGGGTAGAAGGCAATTTAAAATTTTATACATATATATGAATATACATATTTAAAATTTCAGTATTTTCACATTACTTTATAAAAAGGCTGTAGCAATTTATCTTCCAACATTAACAGCCAGACTTCTGACCCCAGTCCCCGCATCATCTTTGAAATTTTAATTATCAACTATTCTCCCTTTGACTTGCATCCACAATCACTCCGTTAACCTATAAAAAAGCTTAGGCAACCCTGCCCCTTAAAAATGAGAAAATTCCCTCTATTCTGCAATTTCTTTCTGTCTTTTCTTTCTTTTTTTAATTTTTTTGAGACAAAATCTCACTCTGTCATCCAGGCTGGAGTGCAATGGTGTGGTCTTGGCCCATTGCAACCTCCACCTCCCGAGTTTAAGCAATTCTCCCGCCTCAGCCTCCCCTAGTAGCCGGGACTACAGGCGCTTGTTTTTTTTTTTTTTTTTTTTTTTTTCATTTTTAGTAGAGACGAGGTTTCACTATGTTGGTCAGGCTGGTCTCGAACTCCTGACCTTCTGATCCGCTCACCTCGGCCTTCCAAAATGCTGGGATTACAGGCGTGGGTCACCACACCTGGCCTGTGATTTCTTAAGTTACCTATCTTTCTCATTCCCTCTTGGCCATTACTTCCCTCAATTCGTAACCCTTTCTATAAGGTTTAGGTTCTCATTGTAATGCCAAAATGCTCTCAAGGAGCTCCCCAGTCACCTCAAATCACTACATCCAGTGAGGGCTTAGTCTTTTTAATCCCCATGTAGCATTTTTTCCTTCTCGAGACCTTCTCTTCTACAGAAACATTCTTCTCTTTTTCTCTTCTTAGCTTTCTGATGTGGCCCCCTTAATACAGGGAGACATTCTGCCCTTGGCATTCTTTCTTCTCCCTTTATCATTTCCTCCTGATCTAATTACTGACCTGGCTTTCATTATTGCTTCTGTACGTGACTGAACTCTTCATCTCTGGTCAAGGCCATTCTAATAAGCTCTAGACCTGAATTTCCAACTGCAGAAATATTATACCCGAAAGACACCCTTGCACCAATCTCAGTATGCTCAAAATGGAATTCATTTTCTCTACCTGAAACCTTCCTTATGCTTTGTGTGTGTGTGTGTGTGTGTGTGTGTGTGTGTGTGTGTGTGTGTGTGTGTGATGGAATCCTGCTCTGTCACCAGGCTGGAGTGCAGTGGCATGATCTCAGCTCACTACAGCCTCTGCCTCCCGGGTTCAAGCAATTCTCCTGCCTCAGCCTCCCAAGTAGCTGGGACTACAGGTGCGTGCCACCACGACTGGCTATTTTTTTTTTTTTTGTATTTTAGTAGAGATGGAATTTTACCATATTGCCCAGCCTGGTCTCAAACTCTTGAACTCAGGCAATCTGCCCACCTGGGCCTCCCAAAGTGCTAGAATTACAGGCGTGAGCCACCGTGCCTGCCTGCCTGCCTGCCTGCCTGCCTGCCTTCTTTCTTTCCTTCCTTCCTTCCTTCCTTCCTTCCTTCCTTCCTTCCTTCCTTCCTTCCTTCCTTCCTTCCTTCCTTCCTTCCTTCCTTTCTTCTTTTCTTTCTTTCTTTCTTTCTTTCTTTCTTTCTTTCTTTCTTTCTTTCTTTCTTTCTTTCTTTCTTTCTTTCTTTCTTTCTTTCTTTCTTTCTTTCCGTCTTTCCTTCTTTCCTCTCTTTCTTTCTTTCTCTCTCTCTCTCCTTTCTTTCTTTTCTTTCTTGCCTTCTTTTTAACAAAATCACTATTCTGCCAGTCATCTAGCCTCAAAATGTCAGCATATTTTTTACTACTATCTTGTTCTTGACTCTCATTTCCCATCCATTGCCAAGTCAATAGATTCTAAGGCTGCATTTCACACATCAACATCTTATAGAATAATGGGTTAAACAAAGTTAAAAAAAATTAAACTGCGATACCTCTTATACCTTTGCATTGTGAATCCCTAAAAAGGACAGGTCCTATGCACTTCTCCCTTTATAAACCAAATGCATTTTTATTTTCAAGAGAGATCTATTGAAGTTTCTCAGGAAGTTAAGGAATATATTTTGCAAGTGCATGATAGAAAAAAATGTCATTCTTTAAAAGAGCATTTTGATGTATCATTTCACTGAATTCATTCAGAAAGAAGCTATATGAAGGGCCAGATCTGGTGAAAGCCATACAGAATAGGTGGTGGGTTTCTCCTGACATTGTCTCTGATTCCAGATAGTAAACATCTGTGCAGTTTATTGCAAGTGAGTTTCATAATTGGTGTAAAAGTAATTACAGATGCACAGGCATTTAGAAATGGGTTAAAACAATTTTGTGCTTACTCAGTATCACTCTGGCTCAAAATTCTTTTAAGTGTTCATCAGACGTCTCACTCTGTCTATAATTTGGTCCTGCTTGGGTTTAAAAAATAGGTGTCTTTCAAGTGGTATATACTAATTTCCTTTGAGAGCTGCTATTTCCATGTATCACCACGTAAAAAAAAAACTGTCCTCCAACATTATTCAAACACACTGATAAATTTGGCTTCTATAAAAAGCTAACTACGAGCTGACATAGACAAACAATATCTTACACCTTCTTTCAGGTCCTAGAACTGACTTTGGTTATATCTACATTAGCCGATATGTAGCTCTAAATTATAGCCTAGAAATGATATTCATTGTTACTATGGCATTATTTTATGTTTCTTTTGACATCAGATAATATTCACAGAATGTAATATAAAAATGTATGAAAAGAAGAAAAATAACTATCTTATTTGTATCTATTTCTCTTAAAAAAGATACGCATTTTATGCAATGGCTGTAAAATGTTTAATGCAAGTGACACATTTCTAGCTGCCAGGTGGTATGTTCTGCTGTACAGGAAATGAGTGCGCAAGGAAGGCAAAGTGTCTGTTAGAATGCAAGAAATTGAACACTCCTATGGACAACAGGGAAATTCCGGTTCTCTATAAAAAGAGGCTTGGAAGTGGAAGCTTCAGGCATAAGCATAGGGTGTGAGAGCTCCAGCTCTGCTCTTCTGAGAATCTTTGGGTTCTTTATTCTATATGTTGGTTTTATTCTTAGGCTGGGAACAAAACGGCTGCAGCAGTTCCAGGTCTCACAGCCAGACCTGACATTATCTAGAAGCAGAGAAGGATCCATTCCTCCAGCAGACCTCCCCTCAGATTTCATTGGCCAAAAGGGGTCACTACTTATTACTCACCAAGCAATGATAATAGATCAGTTACAGCCTGTAACTATCAATGGCTTAGGCAATATGCCACAAACAACAAGACAATAGATTGATGGCTTAGATCAATCAAGACTTAGTCTTAGAGAAGGGAATTAGGTCACGGTCACTATCCTTTGAATTACTTGAATTAATTTGCACTCTGCCAGCAAGAAAGGAGGGAGAATGGATGTTGAATGTACAAGTGGCCTATGATGGAGTAACAAACCACCAAAAACATAGTGCTTAAAATAACTACCATTTATTTAGTTCGTGTTTCTCGGGTCAGCAATTTAGGCTCGGCTCATCTGGATGGTTCTTTGAATTTGCATGATCTTTCACATATGACTGAAGTCAGCTGTGGGTTGACTAGTGGCTCTGCTTTTGTGGGTAGGCTGGCTGTCAGCTGGGATACTTGGTTCTCCTTCAAAAGTTTTCTCATTGTCCAGAAGGCTAACCTGGACCTCTTCACATGGTTAAGGCAGGTTACAGGAATAAAAGGACAAGTTTCAATGTGTAAGCAAGGTCAAGGAAGTGGATAAGTTTCTGGCCATATTTGCAATATAGCATAGTGAGTTTGCCATCATCTATCTGGCATGGCAAAATTTAGTCAAAGATCATTAAAAATATATGCTGCTCTCCTTGTCCTTTTCCTTCATTTTACCCACTTAAACACAATAATACTTCATATAATAATTTAAACAAAACTCAGAAGATATCTAGCTATCCAATATGTTGGATTTTTTCTCTTCAACCATATATCTGCCTTAGGACCTGGCATGATGTTATTGTACCAGGTGGAATATTTGTTAGGAAAGCCCAGCTTCTTGGCCCCTTGCCTAATGAAAGGCTTAGAAACTTGAGACTTTTATTCTAGAGATTTCTAAGCAGAGGCCAACATGCCTCAAGGTATTCTAAATTCTTTAGGATAATGCTTTGTGGTGGGAAAGGCCTTCCAGTGGAAGATTTAGGTACACGGTGATGATCAAGGCTTTTTTTTTTTTTTTTTTTTAAACTTTTATTTTAAGTTCAGGGGATACATGTTTAGGTTTGTTATGTAGGTAAACTTGTGTCATGAGAGTTTGTTGTACAGATTATTTCATCACCCAGGTATTAAGTCTAGTACCCATTAGTTATTTTTCTGATCCTCTCTTTCCTCCCACCCTCCACCCTCCAATAGGCCCCAGTGTATGTTGCTCCCCTGTATGTGTTCTCATCATTCAGCTCCCACTTATAAGTGAGAACATGTGGTATTTGGTTTTCTGTTCCTGTTAGCTAAGGGTAATGGACCTGGGGCCATTACCCTTCAAAAGACATAATCTCATTCTTTTTAATGCATAGTATTCCATGGTGTACATGGTGTATATGTACCACGTTTTCTTGATCCAGTCTATCATTGATGGGCATTTAGGTTGAGTTCTTGTCTTTGCTGTTGTGAATAGTGCTGCAATGAGCATATGTGTGCATGTGTCTTCATAACAGAACAATTTATATACATTACTGGATCAAGCCTTTCTATACCTGAAGAGAGGTGGTTGTTTAATTTCATAGATAAACTGAGAGGTATAAAGGATGATGTAGTTGCTTAGTCATAGCAATCAAACATCAGAATTGAAACAGAACCTCAACTGTGGTCTAAATCCTCTGCTCAACTATCTTAAATAGTTGGAATTTGGCCTTTTAATAAATTCGCTCACCCAAAACACAACTAGAAACAAAAGCATGAGCAAAAGGAGCCTTTAACTCTGAAAAGTTATGTCATAAAGTCCATGAAATTCACTTTACTTGGAAGAAAGCCTCTTCAGGCTGTTGATCAGAGTCTGTTTACTCTTATGCTACACACAACTATAACAGTGGCTTCCTTTCTGTCTTTCTTTTTGACATGGAGTCTTGCTCTGTCACTCAGGTTGGAGCGCAGTAGCACAGTCTCGGCTCATTGCAACCTCTGCCTCCTGGGTTCAAGTGATTCTCCTGCCTCAGCCTCATGAGTAGCTGGTGCCACCACCATGCCGGGCTAATTTTTTTGTTGTTGTATTTTTAGTAGGGACGAGGTTTCACCATGTTGGCCAGGCTGGTCTTGAACTCCTGACCTCAGGCAATCTGCCCACCTCAGCCTCCCAAAATGCTGGGATTACAGGTGTGAACCACCACACCCAGCCCTGGCTAGTGGTTTCTAAGCCCATAGTGTATTAGGAGAGCACTTCAAAGGGAGAAAAATAGGCATAATTATAAGAGAATGTGAAGTGATAGTTGATAATTTGACAGGAGGGAGAAGAGGGCAAACTTTTAAATATAAAATTCAGGGATTAAAAAATACACCATTTGGATCCTTTCTTAAAAATGAAAATAGCTCCCTCTATTTAACCAGAATGGAGAGGCTTCACTATAATTGTGGTTCAGGAAGGATACACAGGTAAGTCTGTAAGGCAGTATCTGTAGACAGTACAATTTATCTAATCGCCGGCTTCAGATACCAGAATTTTGTTACATATGTTAGTGTCCCTCACATCTCTCCCCCAGTTCAAGGATTAACCATAGCAATACTTAGAAAAGCATCTTAATTTGGAGGTTCATAAAGCAAGAAAAGAATTTATTGAGAATGATTGAGCCTGCACACTATGGAAATAACTTTCTTCTTTTCCTATTTACTAAATAGCTAACTTAATCATAAAAGATACACCACAAAACGCAGCTCTTCACCAGCATGCTTCTAATGTTAACTTTGAGCCCTTCCACACCAGAATTAGCACAGCCCTCTGCTATCTGTGATCTAGGGCCCATCACTGTGCTTGGATGGCCACTGTTTCGAGTCTGCATTGGCCACTGACACATCTTCTTCAGGATGGGGCCCCTTTTTGAATGTAAACTAAGGGGCACACTTGCCTGAGAATGTTTGACATTATGTTGTGAGGCTGAACATCCTCATACCCTGTGGCCCAGCTGTTCTACTCCTAAGTATATCCCCAAAGGAAACTCTGGCACATGCATCACAGGACATGTGCATAAGAATATTATACTGCTCACAGCAAGGAAAACATAAGAACGGTCCAAATGCCCTGCCAATGGGATACTGGGTGAACAAACTGATAATACAAACTGATAATAGACACAGGAAGATGACCGTCTAAATGAATGATTAATTTTAGCCATATAATATTAAGTTAAAAACATTAAGTCCCCAGAGAATACCTATGGTATGTTATTCTTTTTCAAAGTTAAGAACAAGTGAAATAAAAATATGACTTTTAGAATATGTATAGATGTAATAAGACAATTTAAAAAAGGAAAGCAAGGGAATGATCAACCCTGTACTGAGGATGAGGTTATGTGGTGGGGAGGGGGGGTTGAGATGAGGAGGAGCCATATGGATATAGGTAGGTTATTTCCAAAGCTCTGGACTTTTAGGGGATAGCGATAGTCTCACAGGCACTTATTAAATTATTGAAAATATTAAATTAGATAGATAACTAGGTAAATAAAAGCAGGACACACATGTATCATTGATGAGAGTGTGTCAGCAAACAGGATTATAATTAATCTAATTATTTGTATCAGAAGGCCAATGGAAGGTCCAGGAAGAAACTCAGCTAAATTAGCAGCTGACGTTTCCAAGAGTCAATTTGCGGGAGATCTATTCTTTAAACCACCTCGCCTCTGCACCAGTGAAGGAGAACAGAGAGGGAGGTTTGCAATGGTGCCTTGGTGAAGTGGGAAGGAAAGGGCATGGTATCATAAAGTGGTAAATTTACAGCCATCCCCAAATCTTAGCTCCCCAGTAGGCTGCCTTGCTAAGCACAGAGGCTAACTCCGTTTCCCCTATTGCACATCAGAAGCTCACCAGCATCCATGCTGTGTGCGATTGTGACCCTAGAACCCAGCCCATTTCAATGTATTTTGCATGTCCTCCTCTGAAGCATGCTGGAGATAAAGAATGATGAACAAGCGAGAGTAAGTTTGATTAACACATGCCTTGTAATATTTCCCCACTCTGAGGATTAACCATGCTTTTCTGGTTTTGGACAGAATCTTAAATCCACGTTTTTAAAAGGGTCTTACTTTCTGAATATAGTTTCAGATTAGATTTTAGAATCAGCACATTATGCACGAATCTAAGAAACAGACATTTTGCACAATCCAAGGTAGCGGTTAGTCATCATTTTGCCTCTCTCTACAGTTTGTGAGAGAGAAATTATAGCGGCCAGAACAGCACTCTAGTCCTCTAGAGAGCAATGTTTCTGCTAAAATAAAAAGGGAATGGACTACAGGATAAAGATAATTATGCACATGTAACCAAGATGCAAACCTTGGCTCCATCTCCTCCCGCTTCCCACCCTGTGCTGCTCTATTCCTTGGAGAAGCAGCTAAAGCAAGACCCTGCCACTTAGCAAGACTCAGCCTGTGGCTCGGCAGCTGTGTTTCTTATACAGCATATTTGCCTTACACTATTTGTATTAAAGCTCTATCTTTTCTCCACCCAAGTGAAATCATTTCCTTTTACCATTCTGCAGCTTAATTCTTATGGATGAGGGGAGTTACAGTTGTAAGGGAGACAAGGCGGATGGGCAGGGAAGGAATAGTGAGCTTATAAACATGCCAGGGCTTAATATGGGAGCCAGGGAGAAAGCTCACACTTGCAGAAAGATGATAGTGCTGAAGGCCTGTACTGGCCGTGTTTGTGAGGGATCACTTTTCCCACCTTCACCAAGCCAGACCCTGAAAATGTACCATGCCATTCTCTGAGAAGAATTCTTGTTAATTAGCTATGTTTTATTTTTGGAGCTTGACAGTATCAAAATCTTTTTGGGAGTTAACAAGCAATTCTCAGTCATGTTAAATCACAGGATGGAGAAAGTACTCCCTAATTCTCATACACTTGCAAGAATGGAAAATGGCAAACTTTGCCTTTCATCTGCAGCACGTGGAATTTGAAAAACAGCATAAAGACTGTATCCAAGCACTTTCTCTGCCCTAAAACCGGCATTGCAACCTAGAGAATGAATATGTGCCTTCGCATGTACTGCCAGCTGTCTTGATAAAATGCTGTTTTCATAATATAGTGTTATTCCTTTAAACCACATTCAATATTCTTTGTTGCCAGCTGACAAGATGGGGAAAACAAAATACAGACTATCATGGGAGGGAGTAAAATGATAGTTTGAAATTTGCTGCTCTTCTTGACTGTTCTATTTAATTTTTGAGATGAGTGGGGAAGAGACACATAATACAGGAGATTTGGGGAAGACCAGTTATCTCAATGTTGGCAGTGATTTGTAGGGCATTTTACATTTATTCTCTCATCAAATGCTTTGTTAATCCCCAAGGGCCAAAGTTGGGTGACTATGGACTGATAGCAAGAGAAAAAGACTCTGCTACTTTTAAGCAGCCTTCAAGGAGGTGCCCCCGTTACTGATGTTATAAGGGCTGGCCTCTCCAGAATTTCCTTCCAAATAGGGCAGCCATGAATGGAATGAGTTATTGGCTTAAGATATTTAATAAGGATGTGGTAGAATCTGTGTGTTATGTTCCGAGTCTGATCTCTCCTAGCACACACACGCATACACACACACACACACACACACACACACACACACACACACACACCCTTTAGTTTTAATTATGTTTAAAGAGAGAGTTTTGTTTTTATCCCTAAATACCATAGTTCATGTGAAATTATTTTCAGTTTTGTTACACACAATGGCAAAAGTGAGTAGCTTGAGAAGCTGGCCAGTGGAGGAACCTTTTGAAGATCCCCTTTTATTAAAGAGTTTAGAGCCTTCAAAGGACTTGAAAATTGCTGACAGTGAAAAAAAAAAACAAAGAAAATTAGTTGAGACTATAAATTCTTAACCCGGTTTATTACATGTTCAAGGAAGATTGTTCCTTTGGCCTCATTTTCATCCATGTCGACACAGTTTGGACTGGAAGTCATTTGGGAGTAGGAGCAGTGACTGTGTGCCCTAGATTTTCCAAGACATCCCTGAGTTCCCATGTTCTGCTCTGTGGTCCTTGAAATGCCCTCAAATTAATGTGAAGATTTGCACCCCCAGCTACTCTGTTTACATAGTCTCATATTCAGAAGGGGTCTTAAAGATATGCAGTGGGCCAGGCACCGTCGCTCATGCCTGTAATCCCAGCACTTTGGGAGGCTGAGGTGGGCGCATCATGAGGTCAGGAGTTTGAGACCAGCCTGGCCAATAAGGTGAAACCCCGTCTCTACTAAAAATACAAAAATTAGCCGAGTATGGTGGTGGGTGCCCGCCTGTAATCCCTGCTACTCAGGAGATTGAGGCAGAAGAATCGCTTGAACCCAGGAAGCAGAGGTTGCAGTGAGCCAAGATTGTGCCTCTGCACTCCAGCCTGGACAACATAGCAAGACACCGTCTCAAAAACAAAAAACAAACAAACAAAAAAAAGGTTTGCAGTGATGATGTAGTGGTGTAGGGAGCTTAAACAGCATGTCCTAATTCATAGCTGGTTAGTGGGGACACCCAGGTTAAGGTCTCCTGTGGCAGCGCTGGACTCACAAGTGGACACTTTAGTTTTGTTGTTGTTAGTAATCCAGAGGAAGGAGAAAAGCCCCACAACAGCACCAGAGTTAATTTTATTTGTAAAAAATTGTGAGCCTGAACAGTTTTTCTTGATAAAGTAAAATTTATTCCAGTGTTGGCAGGGATTGTACAAATGTCCTATTTTCAGGAAATGATCTTCAGCTCATAAATTTTGCCAAAACACGAATATAATTAAAATATATCCCTAAGTGAACTTGAAATCATCCTGGAACAACAAAGTTCCCCAGTGAGATGAGATGTGCCTTTTCTTTTTTTCAGTTAATCACGGAGAATTAAATTTTACTTATTTTCTTTTCCTCTTTAGTTTTCTTGATAACTTCTTCTGCAGTTCAGTGGAAGAATCATCTTTTTTTTTTTTCATTCCGATGGAATACTACAATGATTTAAGAACTTTACTTGCTTCAATTTGGATCTTATGCCTTAATCCCCCCCAGACTCTCCTCCCCATACACACACACACACTGGGAATGCGGCTTCTCTGAGTCGCTGCCTCAAGCAGCAGAACGACATCTGCTGTGGATGTTCAGCAGCACAGCTGACATGTATTTGAAAAGTGAAGTGTTGGAGTCATTTAGGGAGCAGAGCAATTTCCTCTGTCAGAGATGAGCGCTTGGATTAACAGAGAGTACTTCATTCCCATACAAGTTGATTCTGAAAGTGCCTGAAGAAAATCTCTTGACCCTGAAGTTGAGGCTAACCACTCTTGGGCAGGGTCAGAAGTTTAAAAAAAATGCTGTTTTACAGTTTAATGGGGTGAGGGCTATTTCCAACTGAGTCTTCAAAAGCGCTTCAGACTGCAATTAGCATTTACTGTTTACTTAAAAAATGACTTCACTCATTCACAGCCGTTGATTCTTATTTAGGAATATTACTTTTTAAAGATACATTAAAGTAATATAATTAAAATACTTGATGTTCATCTTTAGTCTTTTCCCTTCCTGCTCTAGCCATACCAAAGTTCTTAAAATTTTCTGAATAAGCTATGTCATTTTGTTGTTAACCTTTAAACTTGTTGCTTTTTGTTTTAGGAAAACGATATTTTCCCCTGCTTCTCTTTGCCTGGCTAATTCCTACTCATCTTTTAGGTCCTGAGTTCCCAGCTGGGTGGTGTATTGCTCCTGTGAGTTCCCTGACCCCTTTCTTTATCCCCAATCCACCTTGTCACATTTTTTCTTGTCTGCCAGGACCTTCCACCACTGCACCATAGCTATCCACTTGGCACACATTAAGTCCTCAACAGGTATTTGTTGGATGGATGGATACATGAAGAAAGGAGGAATAGAGGAATGAATAAATGGGTAAATCACTTTCCAATTAGTGGAGGTAGAGTTGCTTTCAAATGTTATTGTGCTTCACAATCACTTGGGGTACTTTGATAAAAATGTGTATTCTCAGGTTCTAACTGCAAGGATTTTTCATGACACATAGGGGTACATGTGGCAAGCCTCAAATAATTCATGACTACAGAGCATACTATGTGAGACAGAAAGCGGGGAAGAGCCTGCCAATGAGCTTGGGTTCGATCTGCAGTAAAGATGACGGGGAGCCAGCAAAGGATTTTAAGGATGTTCACATTTTGGTATCTGTGTAGAAATTAGATTCAGCATTGATCTTCAACTTGGCTGCATGCTGGAATTACCTGAGGAACTTTAACAAGTAAGTAATGATGCCTAGGTCCACCTCGAGAAGTTTGCATTTAATTAGTCTGAGGTGTGACCTGGGCTCTGGAATGGTGATTGAGAACTACCAGAATAGAGGAGAAAATTCATCCATACAATTTGGCAATCAATCAACTCTCTTCTGACATCTTTTAAGTATTGTGTATTGGTGAAAAACAGTTAAAAACCACAGTACGATATTACTGCACACCTACCAGAATGACTAAAATAAAAAATGGTGATAACACTAAATGCTGGAGAGAGTGTGGAGAAACTAGTTCTCTGATATGTAACTGGTGGGAATGAATGGAAATTTCTTCAGCGCCAACCATGCAACTATTATGTGACCCAGAGTAGGGTAAATGCATCTGATTGCAATAACTTAAGCATACTCTGATAATGTGGCAGAGACACCTGAATGTATGTTCCCAGCTAGGGAAGCTAGGAGCAGACAACCTGAAGATTAATTATTTTTCTATGTGGGATGTCTGGGCCTCTGACTGATCCCATGGAACATCAGCCACACATGGCATTGAAGCCCCAAGTTTTGGATTGAATGAAGGTTACCAGGTGGAAGTTTTAGGGAAAGAGTGCTAAGTGAAAATGCTATAATAAACTGGATGCTTTTTGCCAGTGGTTGCAGTTTTCCTGTCCAGCCCACCTCCACTAGGCTATGTAATTCTCCTGTCTAGCCTGCTGCCACCAGACTGTCTCCTCTAAATGTAAGCCCTAAATAAAATCCCATGTGTCATTTGCTGTCTCTGAGTCTCTTCTTCATCTTCTTGAACCAGGTGCCATCTCTACTGAGGTCAATAGGTGTTCAGCCTGACACCCAGCATTTGCACTCCTGGCATTTATCCCAGATAAATGAAAATGTAAGTTGGCAAAAAAAATTGTACATGAATGCTCATAGCAGCTAAATTGTAATAACCAAAAATTGGAAATAACACAAATGTCCTTTAATGGGTAAATGGTTAAACAAACTGGTGTGTCTGTATCATGGAATACTCTTCAGCAATAAGATGAACAAATTATTGGCACATGCAACAACTTGGAGGGATTTCATGGGCATTACGCTTAGTGAAAAAAAAATCTCAAAATGTTGCATACTATATGATTCTATTTATATAACATTCTTGAAATGACAAAATGATAGAAATAGAGAACAGATTAGTGGTTACCAGGAGACAATGAGGAAGATGGGTGTGAGTACCAAGGGGTAGCTCCTGCTAATTCCTTTATGGCAATAGAATCATTGTGTATCCTGATTGTGGTGGTCGTTATAGGAATCCATACAGAGGATTCAATTTTGCAGAAGACTATACTCACCTACACTTACTTATTCATACCCCCACACATAACGCCCCCTCTCCCCAGTTGAGTGGCAGGTAAAAACTGCTGAAAACTGAATAAAGTCTGTAGTCTAGTTAGCAGCATTGTAAAAATGTTAACTTCCTGGTTGTGATATTGTACTACAGTAATGGAAAATGGTACCTTGGAAGCTTGGTTAAAAGTGCCCTGGACACCGTGAACTATTTTTCTGACTTCCTATGGGTCTACAGTTATTTTAAAATAAAAAAAATGATAGTCGCATGTTTTTATTTACTAGCTGTAGTTTTAAAAATGTCATACATACATACATAATTTAATTCCATGGCTAGACTGTAGATTTTAGTATAGTGGCAATGTCTTATTGTGTTCATTCAGGTAAATTTAGTTCAATTCAATTAAACTTCGTTCATCTCAATAAATATATGAAGGCCTACTAGACACAAAAGGAATTATGTTAGTCCTCTTACTCTTACCCTTAATCTTATATTGTCCAGCCAGCCTACGTACAATGATGTGTACATAATAAGACCTCAAAAAATGGCATCATCTGATTGGAAAATTGCCTTATTAATTTTTTATGGTGCTATGTGATACATCCCTTATTTATAAAAAGACTGCATTTCTTTCACTTTGTTTTCTTTCTCTGAAAACACCAAAATTTATGTAAGGAAAATACATTTTCCAAGTTAATTTCTTATACCTCATTACCAGGATTGATGAAAATATTAATATGTTTCACAAATTTATTTCAGGTTTTAAGCTGTAAGCATGTTTTACCATATTATTTTACATCAAAAGACATGTGGTACCTTGAAACCAGGACAAAACAGCTTAGACTACCAAATAATATTCTTCGTTTTTTTTTTTTCTTGAGATGGAGTCTCACTCTGTTGCCCAGGCTGGTGTGCAGTGGCATGATCTCGGCTTACTGCAAACTCCGCCTCCTGGGTTCAAGCAATTCTTCTGTCTCAGCCTACTAAGTAGCTGGGACTACGGTATTGTTCGTCTTTTTTATTTTTATTTTTAATAATCACCAAGCTTAAATTTGTGGGGAAGAGGGCAATTTCCTTAATGTTTTCTACTTGGTTCAACATTCCCAGACAGCAATTACAAGGCAAATATCATTTCAGTAAATGAGAAACTCTTGTTTTCTTGTACCAATTGGCTTTATGAAACACTAAGGTTAATTGGGAAGCTTCTCAGGCTTATCTGAGTGATAATGAACAGCTGCAATAGATTGCACTCCCTTATCCCCCACATCATTTTAACAGAGCAACACCAAAACAAAGCCTCATGAAATGTGTCATTAAACCGCACTGCAGACCTCGTTGCAACTGTGTCTGAGATAGCATCATAGGAAGCCAGAAGGAAACCAATAGCCTGGGAGAAAATGTTTAAATTAGCAGGGGTAGCCAGCCACCGTAGACCACAGCAGCTATAGGATTTGGTTACTGGAATTCCAATGTATGGTAATCTAGATAGTTCTTTATCTCACATGAATAAGTAGTGCTATTCCAAGCAAAAATACACTTGTCTAATGCAAATGCCCTAAATGCCAGATTTTTATAACTCTAATATAAGAATCACATTGCTGCTTTTGGTATTAAAGTAAAAATGGATGTCTTTGACTGCTTTGAAGAGCTTATAAAGGGCTTTACTTGTCATAATTTTTAAGTAACAACAGCTAATCTATTTGAGCATTTATTATAGCCCAAGCACTGGACTGTTTCTCGTGTATAATCTCAGTTAATCCTCCCCATAACCCTGGGATAGAATTATTATGCATCCATTACAAATGATGCCTAGCACACCTACGAATCTTGTTCAAGGTCACAGAGCCAGTAGGTGTTAGAGCCTGGACTTGAGTCCAGGTACATCTTTTCCCAAAGTCTCACTCTTACACTAATGAGTAGGTTAACAGAGAATCCTTTACAGGGAACTCATTGAGAGAAAGTTGCCTGGTAGAGTAGTTTCTAGGTCAGCAGATGTTTTTCCAGTTCAGTTGCCAGTTGGCCAGGTCACCAAGTGGATAACCAGTACTCTCTCTGGTTATCTATGTGCATATTTGGGATTAGATGTCTTCCACTGTGTGGTATGGTGATGCTGCAGTGTTTTTAGGGAGTGTGTGGGTCAAAGCAACTTGCTCAATGATTAAAAAAAAAAAAAAAAAAAAAGAGTTAGTCTGTAATGCTTTAGTTGGAAGATGGTTATGTGCCATTGGTGTCCCTTTACTGGCTTCTGCTTATCCAGAGGCTCCTCTTTTTCGCTCCTACTTCTTTGTCCTCTTCCACACAGTCTGGTCCAATCATGCTCTTCATTTGGGTCTTGAAGGGGCTTATTAACTAGTTGTTCATCCTGCTGTTTGTTTTTCAAATAGCCCCATTTGTGTCTCTTATCTTTCTAGTGTATGAAGCAGGGAAGTGGAGTAATAGCTTAGGAGTGCCGATTTGGAGTCAGACAGACTTAGGTTCAAATCCCAGTATAGGCACTTGCTGACACTTTAACTTTAATTTTGGTCAAGCCATTTAATTTCCCTGAGCCTCCATTTTCTCATCTGTAAAATTTAACAATGACACAATCTTATTGGGTTGTTGTGGACTTAAATTAGTTAATTTATGTAAAGCTGAATTCTTGGCATTGGAAGGGCTAAAATGTAGTTATAACATGTTAGTTATAAATAATTGTCACCAATAGTTCAACCTCACTTATTTTTAATCCATCATTACTGTTCTTTCCATAATTTGGGATTTCTTTTTGCTTCACTAATCTTTGAACTTCCTTAGCCTCAACATACTACAGTCACCCTTCGGTATACATGGGAGATTGGTTCCAGGATACATTCCCCACCCCTCTTCTTGGCTAATACTGTATTTTTGTTAGTATTTGCTTGAGAAAAATCCCAGTAGAAGTGAACTCTCGAAGTTCAAATGCGTGTTGTTCAGTGGTCAACTGTATTTAGTACCCATGGAGCCTTTCAAAACTTACATTGATCTGTATTCTAGTTGTCAAGCACTGTAATAATCTTCACTTTCTTAATTTTTCTTTCCCTGATATGCTATTTAGCACCTGTGTAAACCTATGCAGCTGTGCTCAGCTATGTATAAATGTTTGCTTATGTGCTTCTGTTATGTTTATTTATGTGATGCTGTGGAGAGCCAGTTGCTCTATTAAATTATAAGCTCCTCAGAGGCCAAGGACCACACTTTCTGTTTCTGCTCCAAGTCCGGATGTCCTTCCAAGGACAGATTTTAGGAAGGCTGAAACTCAAACATACAGAACGGCTTTAATAGGATGTTCACGACAAATTCTCAAACATTGTGTTCTTTTCTAGGGTATCATTTCTTAAAGTAATTTCAATCATAGCTAATAGAATTGTTCAACTTGAGGGCCTTTAGTGGGTGACTTTTACATTTAAAAAGTTCATAGAATAAGTCTATAATTTGAGAAACAAATGAATAATAAATAATAAAAAGGATTTAGTAACTGTTACTCTCCAGAAAATTTCAGGCCACATTTCCTTTGATCGGTTAAGTGATTGATATATTGGATTAAGAAAATATCAAGTCGTGCATAATGGAAATAATAATAGCTACACTTTTAGAGCACTTAGTAGATACTCGGTGCCTTGCCAGGAGCTTGGTTTGTCTTATTCAATCTTCCTGCCACTACTGTGAGGTAGGTACCGTGTTTGTCCCTCTTTTGCTTGTAAGGAAACTGAAATAAAAAATGGTGTGACTCATGTCTGTAGTCCCAGCACTTTCGGAGGCCCGAGGATCACTTGAGCCCGGGAGTTCCAGGCTGCAGTGAACAATGATTGTAGCACTGCACTCCAGCCTGGGTGGAAAAAGAAAAAAGAAAGGCTACCCATTGTCCAGGATGCAGCTGAAAAGTGATGGAGCCAGGCCCAGCACCCAAAACCTAGGCTAATCACTAAGCTTTGTTGCCTGCCACAAAAGAGAAGGAATTTTATAGATGCATTATAAAGATAATTATAATATTCTTTTTCTTATTCTACAACACCATTCCCTCACCCCTCCACCCTAAGGAAAGGAAATTCTATTAGTATATAAAATTTGATTAATGTAGACAAATACACTGCAGCAAGTTTTGGATAGTTTGCAAGAACAATTTAAAAAAAAATTATCTCACTGGCTGTTTGCCTTCATATGCTCCTGTTCTCCAAAGGCCCAGCTCTTGCTCACTGCCTAACAGTGGAGTCCTCAGGGAGTGTTGTCTCTGTCAGAGTGAAGCCATTAGGGACATTGTCTCATTGCCTTTCAAGAGGACAGACAGGAAATATATTTTGCTTCCCTCTCTCTTACCCCATCCTCTATCTTTTCCCTCCTCAGCTATATTCTTTTGGAATAAATAACAGGCTAAATTCTCCCAGGAGTTCAGTAACTTGAGCCCTCCCCAAGCACTGTCTGAGAAAGCTGGCTCTAAACGCACACACACACCACAGGCAGCTGCTTGGGGGCCCTGTTCTTTGGCAGCCTCACAACTCCCGCCTGCTTTTTCTGGATTTCAGGACCCAGCAATTACAAAGGCGGCCTCTGGGCCTGCACGTAGAGCATGCTTTAGTAATAAAAGCATCTAGTGGGTCTCTTCCAACTTCAAGTATCCTGGGAGTCTCTCAGCTTTGAGTCTTACGGATCCAAGAACCTCTCAGTGGAGTCAGCATTATGCCGTAGCTAATTTATAGCAGAATTCTTACATTTGTTCTTTTTTACAGCAAGGGTACCGAGAGAGCTTCCAAGTCACTGTAACATGCTGTGCTGTATAATGTGAAGGAGGAGCGCAGAGGTGGCTGTACCAGCGGGCTGATGATGCCTGGGCTTCGGTCTGCATAAGCACCTGGATTCTGGCAGGCAGCGGCCCTGCTGCATTCATAATTCATCATTCTGTTTCTTAAACGTGGCCTCCCCAGTTGTATAATCTTTAAGCCACTTAGAACATCAACCTGCCCCTGGTTGAGTGTCTTTTTGAGCAGTAGTTCAATCTATGCCATGTTTGACTAACATGCTCCTATTGCAAGGCATTGAAGACACTGAAGATTAAATACAAGAAGCTAGTGCAAATAATATGGAAAGTTTTTTTGTCTTTTCATGTATGATCATTTTTCTTATATTTACCATTTTCTTCTAAGCATTTTTTTCGTATTAGCTCCTTGAATCCTCACAACAACCCTAAGCAGTAAAGTCTATAATTAGCTCCTTTTTGGGATGGGAATACGAAGTTAAATAATTCACCCTAGGGCTCTAGCCAGTAGGTGACAAAGGCTGAATTTGAACTCTGGCAGTGCAGAGCCTATCCTGTTAGCCACAAGGTATGATGCTGGTGTTGACTGAGAGCTTCTTTTTCACCTCCATCTCTCTTGATGTCTTTGTTCTTTGTACTCAGTCAATGAACTTCTTCTTCTTTTTTTTTTTTTTTTTGAGATGGATTCTCACTCCATTGCCAAGGCTGGAGTGCAGTGGCGTGATCTCGGCTCACTGCAACCTCCACCTCCCAGGTTCAAGTGATTCTTGTGCCTCAGCCTCCCGAGTAGCTGGAATGACAGGCATGCACAACCATGCCTGACTAATTTTTGTATTTGCGGTAGAGATGGGGTTTCACCATGTTGGCCAGGCTGGTCTGAAACTCCTGTCAGTCAATGAACTTCTTTTTGCCTTACTCTCTCCATTAGAAGATTTTATCTCTCTGCTTCCCAGAAATGAGAATGGATTAACATAATATAGGAGATAGTGTTTAATATAGGAGATAGCAATAAAAAAATCTGCAAAATGTATTTCATCTGAAACCCAGAGAGGGTAGTGGTTTGCCACTTGGCAATGGAACTGGAATTAGACTCAAGTCTCTACCTCTCACTACTCACCATGGAGGTTCTTGTACAGAACATACTTCCATCATAATAAAGTATGGACTGGTATAGTAGAGTAAGTGAGGAGGGTAGAGGAGAATTTCTATTTGTGTTCAGTTAAGGTTTGATTTAAACTAGTGTTTGTACCTTAATTTTTTTTTTTTTTTTTTTTTCGAGACGGAGTCTCGTGCTGTCACCCAGGCTGGAGTGCAGTGGTCGGATCTTGGCTCACTGCAAGCTCCGCCTCCCGGGTTTACGCCATTCTCCTGCCTCAGCCTCCCGAGTAGCTGGGACTACAGGTGCGCGCCACCACTCCCGGCTAGTTTTTTTTTGTATTTTTTAGTAGAGACGGGGTTTCACCGTGTTAGCCAGGATGGTCTCGATCTCCTGACCTTGTGATCCGCCCGTCTCAGCCTCCCAAAGTGCTGGGATTACAGGCTTGAGCCACCGCGCCCGGCCGTACCTTAATTTAAAAAAATAAATGTAATTTAAATATTTCTTCTTTTCTTGTAAATAAATGTATATTTGTTCACATCAAAAGAAATTCCAAGTTGCACTACAAAAGGGAAGAGTAAACTTCTGTAACTCACATCATTGTTTTTTTGAAGAGCCATTTAATAAATAAACAGTCTATATTTCAGTTCAGTATTATTTATGTTTTCAATACATTCTTCTGTAAAGTGTATGAATCAGTTGTTGTTAGTTCAGACAAGATTAAAACCTTTACTCCCACATGAAGAATGAAATGTCAATTTTTCTTTTGATGTTTAGATGTTGCTTACAGAATTATAGCGGCCAACTGGAGTTCCATCTGTAGTCAAGGTTGTTTCATATTTGAAACCCTCAGGAAACACGTTGTATTATTGTTCTTGAACCTCTTGAACATTATAGGTTGACTGACTTCAAAAGCTGTATCATGGGTAAAAAGCATAAACTTGTATTCTTATGTTTTTTATTTCAAGTAATCCTAGATTTTAAAATGATAGCTTTAATTTTGTATGACAAAAGCTTCTCCAAACACTAAACCTTTTAAATAAATGACATTCATTATTATTTTCTCTTGTGTTCCCTACGTGTAAATTGTGAAAGCTCACCGTATCTTCTGTTAGCTCTGCCTTTGCTTAACCCACACTAAGAATTTCCTTTTTTTCTCATTGCACAATTATTCCTCACTAAACTTTTGGGCTATAAAGGTAACTTGAAAATCAAGAGACACAACTGTCCTGGTCAGACTTCTGTCAGGTTTCTGAACCTTCTCACCTCCAACCCTTTGGCTTCTCAGTCTCCCTGATCCTAATGAGGACAGAAAGAAAGGAAATAATACCTCTTTTCTACCATAACTTCTGCTCAAGATACCACACTATGCTTCTGGCTTCTTTTCACCTTCACATTCTTAGAAGGAGGGGTGACATTTATTAGCTTAGTGTTCTCATTTCTTTTGGTCCCTGGAAATTTTTTTATTTTTTGTGACAGCAGCACCCCATTCTCAGAACTCTCTGCTATGTTTACTTTCTAGACACTACTTATATCTGTTTCTCTTCTGAGCTCTTGAACTGCTTTTTTTCCTCCCTGTCTCCTTTGCTAGTACCTCTTTCCCTGCCCAAATCTTAAATGTTCTCTAAATTTCCAACTATATTTGTTGTTCTTTTCGTCAGCTTTGCAAGTGCCCCTGAGTGATGTCACCCAATCTCTTGGCATGAGTTCCACCATTTTCTCTACAATTCCTGCCTCCAGCTTGATCTTCTCATCTAGGCACCAGACACAGAATTCCAAATGAGTGTGGAACTGCTTTAGCTGGAAGACCTGAAGCACCTCAAACTCAGCACATCCAGAACTAAAACCATTACCTTCTTTCTAAAGCCTGTCTTTTGATTTGTGCTTTTTATGGACATTGGTAAATGTTCTCACTGTTGACAGGTCTATTGTATCTTAAAACATCAGAGTCCTTCAACTCTTCCTTCTACCTCACTCTAATATTTAATCATTTCAGGGATTCTTTTCCCAAATCTTAAGAAAACTTCAGACACACCGAAATTGAGGGATGTTCTACAAAATATCTGACACTCCTAAAGAGTGTCAAAGCCAGTAAAAACAAGAAAGATTAAGGGACTTTCACAGATTGAAGGTGACTAAGGAGGCACGATGAATACATGCAAGGTCATACCCTGGACTGGATCCCTTGAAAGAAAAGGACATTAGTGGTGAAATGTGAATGAAATCTGTAGTTAGTTAATGGTAATGTGCCAATGCTAATTTCAGTTTTTTACAAATGTTCTGTGGGTCTAGCAGATATTAAGATTAGAGAAAGCTGGGAGAAAGGCATATGGAAACTCTATGCTATCTTAGCTACATTTCTACAAATCAACAATTATTCTAAAATAACAACTAAAAAGCAAAACAAAAAGTATGGCTTCCCACTGTTTATGCGGTGTTTCTCAACTTATTTTGAAAAACTCGTCTGTATTTTTTTTTTAAAAATATGTGATTGGGCCCTACCTGGGATTCAGCAGGACTGTGGTGGAGTCAAGGAAGCTGCATAATTGTCAGGTGCCACAGGATATTTTTACATACTCCAGGTATTGCAAAATTACTCATCTACAGGACGAACAGAGTTTGCCTGTGACATTTCCTTGATATAGACTTCTAAATTTTTTATAGCAGAGCAGTGCTCAGATATCATAGACGGCCAGAATTATCTTTTATAATAAAGAATATACTATTGGCTGGGCACGGTGGCTCACACCTGAAATCCCAGCACTTTGGGAGGCCAAGGCAGGTGGATCACTTGAATTCAGGAGTTCAAGACCAGCCTGGCCAGCATGCTAAAACCCTGTCTCTACTAAAAATACAAAAATGAGCTCGAAGTGGTGGTGCATGCCTGTAACCCCAGCTACACGGGAGGCTGAGGCAGGAGAATTGCTTGAACCTGGAAGGCAGAGGTTGCAGTGAGATCATATCACTGTACTCCAGCCTGGGCAACAGAGCAAGACTTCATCTCAAAAAAAAAAAAAAAAAAGGAATATACTACTTAATAAGACTGAACTGATTCTGAGTATAAGGAATAAAATTGATACGTTGAATAGTTTTTCACTTAAAGAATTGCATGAAACCCATATATTTTATTTTTAAATATAGTATACTGTAAGTTTGCCACTTGATTTCAATGACCCTAAAGGCTTATTAAATATTTGTGAGTCAGGGAATTATTTCCACATCGTTTTGCATTCCATTTGCTTTGAAGTGAACATTTGCACATGATACATTTCCAGCAGGATTTTCATATGGTCATCCTATACTTGCAAGCTTCTTGCAAAACAGAAACACTGCAAGGTTATTTCAATAAACAAGAAAAAAAACCACCCAGCTTGGAAAAATGTTACGGAAATCTTTAAGAAACATACAAGTAATGAGAGATTGAAATCAGGCCATGTGTGTATGTGTATGTCTCTGTGAGTGTCTGTGTGCATGAAACCTCTTACTGGGTTCCATGAGATTTATGAAGAGATGTCAGGAGTTCCTTGGACTCTCTGAAATTGAAGGAAAATATATGTATGTACATATTGTTGGGAATTCTCAGTAAGGACAGTTAGCCAAAAAGCAGTTAGAAATACTGACCATGGGGAATCTTTCGAGAGGGAATGGCATAATTTTAGATGGCCTAAATGATTGTTTTAAATCAAATAAACGAAAGGTAGAGGCATTGTGATATGATCTTGTAATAAGACCTATTGCTAATGTAGAGCTTATTTACTTTTCCCAATAGAGGATTGAGAAAAGTCTTAGAATGCAATGGACATTTCCTGAAATGATCCATACTGAAGCCTTGGTGTAAGAATAGGTTATTGTAATAGTTTGTGAAATGTTTATTAAGCCCTTACTGTGTACCAAGCAAAGTTCTAGAGTTTTAGTTCACATTAGTGAACAAAACAGACAAATATTGATCTCTACTCAATTTTACATTCAATTAGGGAAGATAGACCTTAAAGAATAAACAAAATAAGTACATTGCATAGTATGTTAGAGTGTGATATAAATGCTATGGAAAAAAGGAAAAAAAAGAGCAGGGTACGATGGGTTGGACTGGCCACTTGGGGGTATGGAGAAGTTGCATATTAAATAAGGTGAAAGGGTGGGCCCCTCTGAATAGGTAAGATTTGAGCAAAGATTCTAAGGAGGTAAGGGAGTTAGCTCAGTGAATCCTGAAGTGGGGATGGGGTGGGGTGGTGGGACATTCCAAGTAGAGGGAAAGAGCAATGGTTACATGTGGGGAGCTGTGAGGGGGCCTCACTGTGAAGAATGAAGCGATCAGTAAGCTAGGAGAAGAGTAGGAAAAGAAGCCAGAGGAGTAACTGAGGTAGTGAGGGCTTTGCAGCCACTGTAGGACTCTCTGTATGCGATGGGAACCACCACAGATGGTTTTTGTTTGTTTTATAGATCCACAAGTATAAACTTTAATATACTTTGGTCAGAAATGGAATAATCAAGTCAACACAAAATATGTAAATCCAGAGGGAATTTGATAAAATTAACATAACAACCAGCTCTAAAAGTAGAGAATGTGGCTGGGTGGCTCATGCCTTTAATTCCAGAACTCTGGGAGGCCAAGGTGAAAGGATCACTTGAGACCAGGAGTTTGAGACCAGCCTAGGCAACATAGTGAGACCTCATGTCTCTACAAAAAAAAAAAAAAAAAAAAAAAAAAAGAAAAGGAAAAAAGAAAAAAATTAGCTGGGCATGGTGGTATGTGTCTTAGTTTCAGCTTCTTGGGAGGCTGAGGTAAGAAGATCGCTTGAGTCTAGGAGTTTGAGGCTACAGTGAGCTATGATTGTACTACTAGCACTCCAGCCTGAGCTACAAAGTGAGACCTCTGTCTCTTAAAAAAAAAAAAAAGTTGAGAATGCATTTGCTTTCAAACACACAGGGGCAGTTAATAAACATTGTCCATGTATTAAACCTCAAATAAAATCTGCCATGTTCAAGAAGAGACCATGCACAACATATTATCTTACAACAGTGTACAAAAGTAGACTTTAACAAGATGTGAATAGTTTTTTTTAAAATATAAACATTTAAAGATTTAAAAGCACTCTTTCACATATCTCTTGGTTTAACAGGCATGTCAAACGCGAAATTACAAACTATGGAAAAACTAACAACAGAAAAAACATTGTAGTTTGAAAGTAGCCCGGCCGACGTGAAATCCCGTCTCTACTAAAAGTATGAAAATTAGCTGGGCATGGTGGCAAGAGCCTGTAATTCCTGCTACTTAGGAGGCTGAGGCAGGAGAATCGTTTGAACCTGGGAGGCAGAGGTTGCAGTGAGCTAAGATCGCACCATTACACTCCAGTCTGGGTGACGAGAGCAAAACTCTCTCTCTCAAATAATAATAGTAAAATAAAATAAAATGAAAACAAAAACATTGCACAGTGAAACCCATATGATATAATTAATATGGTGCCCAGAAGTAGTAACTTGAATTCAAAACCTCTCAGGATGTCTTACGTTGAAATTTCAGTATTATTTGTGAAGAAGTGACCTTGAAAATTGGGATGACTCTAATGTAGCTGAAGAAACTGAACTTTTGAATTCATCTTATGTTACCAGTAGAAGTAGCTTTTCTTCTTTAACAGAGGAAGCATCTCCTCTGGCTTAAAGAACCTGCACTGGCCTCCCTTGAGGAAAGAATTGTCTTGCTAGGGAATTTGTAGGACTGTAGGTTTTTGTTACCGTTGTTGTTTTAAAAGAGAGGATCTCACTCTGTCACCCAGGCTAGAGTGCTGTGGCATGATGAGAGCAGAGGATAACAACTTGTTTCAAATAAATCACTGACTGTTGTGTTGCAAAGGACACTAGGGGGCAACAGTGTGGATGCCAGGAGACTAGGAGGCTATTACAGTAATCCAGATGAGAGAGGACAGCAATTGGGACTGTCCTGGGAGCAGTAGGGGTGGTGGAAAGTAGTATGCTCTTGATATATTCTGTATGTAAAGCCAGCATGATCTCCTGATTTGTTGTGAGGGTATGTGGGGGGAAAAGAAGAGTCAAGGATGACTCCAAGGTCTTTGGCCTGAGCAATTAGAAGATGGAATTACCTCACAGAGATGGAGAAGATTGCAGGCAGGAACAGCTTTGGAAGGAAGATTAGGAGCTCAGTTTCAGATTTGTTAAGTTTGAGAAGTTAAGCTCCAAGTGGAGATATGGAGGAGACAATTGGCTATATGGGCCTAGAAATTTGGGGAGAGATCTGCCTTGGAGATATAAATTTAGGAGTCATCAGTATGTAAATGATGTGTAAGGGTCATAAGACTAGAGATCACCAAGGGAGGGAGGGTAGCCGGAGAAGAGAAGAGGCCAAGGACTGGGTCTTGGGGCTCTTTCCAACACTAAGTCATCAGGGAGAAGCAGAAGAACCAATCAAGGAAACTGAAAAGAAGCAGCCTGGTAGGAAGAAGGAAAGCCAAGAATGTGTTGTCCTGGAAACCACATAGAGAAACTGTATTAAGGAAGAGTGAATGACAGACCTTGGCACATGCTGACCTGACAGATCAAGTAAGATAATCAATGAGCACTGACCAGTGGATTTAGTAATATGGCTATTACTTATGATTTTGCCAAGAACAGTTCAGTGGAGTGGTAAGGGCAAAAGTCTGACTGAGTGGATTCAAGACAGAATGGGAGGAAATAACTAGACAGCCAGGTGATTTGCTGCAAAGGGGAGCAAAGGAATGGGGCAGTAGCTGGTGGGAAGATGAGGCCAAAACGAGTGTGTGTAGTTTTTTTTTTTGTTTGTTTGTTTTTTTCTATTTAAGGTAAGACAAAAAATAGCATGTTTGAGTCCTGATAGAATGACCCAGTTGACAGTGTAAAATGAATGGTGTTGGAGATAGAGAGGAGAATTGGTGGATTGATATTCTCCATTAGGCAAAAGGGATGGGATCTATTGCATAAAGGGTGGGGCTCATAGGAAAATGGAAATTTCATCTGTGGAAGAGACGGAAACGCGGAGAATGTTGGTAGATACTTTGGTAGAAGCCTGTGGACATTTTCCTCTAATTGCTGCTATTTTCTCAGTGAAGGGAGAATTAAGGTGAGCAGTTAAAAGCAAGGGTAGTCCAAAAATTCTATGAAGATATAAATGTGTCAGAAACTTACTACTTTGGTGCTCCTTCTATTAAACTGTTTATTTGCCAGAGTGTCACTTGAGTAGAATCAATGAAGGTGTATTAGACCATTTCACATGGCTAAAAAGAAATACCTGAGACTGGGTAATTTATAAAGAAAAGAGGTTTAATTGACTCACAGTTCCACATGGCTGGGGAGGCCTCGGGACACTTACAATCATGGCAGAAGGTGAAGGAGAAGCAAGTACCTTCTTCACAAGGTGGCAGGAAAGAGAGAGTGTGCAAGGGAAACTTCCACTTATGAAACCATCAGATCTCGTGAGAAATCACTCACCATCACGAGAACAACATGGGAGAAACCACTCCCATGATCCAGTCACCTCCCAGTGGGTCCCTCCCTGGACACATAAGGATTACAGTTCCAGATGAGATTTGGTGGGGACACAGAGCCAAGCCATATCACAAGGCAGAAGAAGTACCATAATGATGTGGTACAAAGAACATCTGCCCTGTGGTACTCCTGTCTAGCTGTTTGATATATAACTAAATGCTACTCTTCTAGAACTCAGCATGCAGGGAGGGAAATTTCAGGGCCTCGATCCCTGGGAGAATATTCCGAAAGAAGGGTAACCCTTAGCAACTGCACAAACTGCTCCCAGATGACTCACCAGAGAGCTTCTGGGTGGAAATCCAGTGGAAATAATGCAACCAGATTCATCTTGACCCCAGAGGTCTAACTCCACCCAAGGCTTAAGTTTCTCTCCTCTGTTGTACCCTGTGAGTTTCCTGCAGCAAATATTCATGCTTAGCTCCCATGTCTCTTCCCATTTAGCTGTCAGTTCCGCTTAGGTATGAAAAGGCACTCAGTTCTCACTGCTTTTAAAATTTCATGATTTTTCCCTGGCGTTCTCCTGAGATTCCTCACAGTATTGCACCTTCATGGGCGAGCAGCATTAATGCCTGGGCTTCCTGAGCGTCTGCAGCAGCTTTCAAACAGAGAAGCACATTAGGAAAGCAAATTCACTCAGTCATTTAACCATTCATTCTTCTACTTAGAACTTAAGAATACGTGAGGCACCTCAGTCATTAATGCCTTCTTGAGAAACGAGGGGAATATTTAAAAGCAGTTTTAAAAAAGAAAACATTAGCTCTGCAATTTTTATCTGTGTCTTGGATAGTTAACCTACAGAGAAAATTAATTTGTTACCACAGTATATTTCTCTCTCTCTCGCTCTCTCTCTCTCTCTCTCTCTCTCTCTGTGTGTGTGTGTGTGTGTGTGTGTGTGTGTATGTGTAAATCTGGGAAGATCTCATGAACTTTTACTTACTCTGGTAGAATAGGCAGTTTAAGGCACAAAAAGTCTCAAATTTCTAAATGTCTAGTGCAAGGTATGAATCAGCACTGCAACTTCCATTCTAGGAGAAGTCCCCTCTCCTCTCCCTCCCAGCAGCAGACCTGTTGTGGAAGGGAAGGCTTCTGCTCTCTGCCCCACTCCTTCAGGCTGGCTGATTCCTCAGGCTGGAAGGGAAGGCGTGGGGAAGTGGAGGTAGTTGAGATGTGTCAAAGTATTGCCTCCTGAGAGCCACTTAAGTATCAGGAATGTTATAAGCTGGTTGTTAAACTGCTGGTAGCTTGAGATTAGTCATAGTGGGTGTATCTACACCGCAGAGATTGGCAAATATTTCAGATTAAGGCTTCCCCCTCCCTGCCCTTGGAGAGCTGTTTTATTAACACACCACTGGCTTAGGGAATAGGAAATTCTCCCTGGGCTTAGGTGGCTTTGAGTGCTATAGTCTTGGCAGACAGTTCACCTGACTCTTTCCCTGCTTGTGAGTTCTTTGGAGACCACTATCATCAGGTACCTCTCTCCAGTCCCTGGGATATTATGGGTTGTTTAAGTTGTCCTTGGGCAGGCTGCTTCCAATTCTCAGTCAGCTTCCGCTTGTAGAAGATGACCAGCCCCACACACTCTTGCTGTTGGGGGTCCCTTTGAGCTCTGGGCAGGATTCACTTTGATACTATCCCAGGGCAACATTCCTTTTATATTCGTTTTCTATTGCTGTGTAAAAAATGACTACAATCTCAGTGGATTAAAACAACACTTTTTGTTTTTTTTAATCTCAGTTTCCATGGGTCAAGAATCCGGACCTGGCTTAAGCAGGCTCCTCTGCTCAAGTCCTCACAATGCTGCAATCAAGATGTCTGATGGACTGCATCCTCGCTGGAGCTTGGGGTCCTCTTCCAAGCACTTGTGGTTCTTGTTGGAATTCAGTTCTGGGCAGCTGTAGGACTGAGGTCCTTGTTTTCTTGCTGGTTGTCAACTGGGGCCTGCTCTCAGCTCCTGGAGGCCACTTGCAGTTCTTTGCTCTCTTAGCTTCCTCTCTTAGGTCCTTTGATCAGATATCTGGCAAAGAAAGAGAATCTAACTAGTTTAACTATATGGATGTAATGTAATGATGGGAGTGACTATCCTATCACCTTTGCCTAATCAAGGTAGAAACATCCCATTCCTTTTCCACACCATGTAACATAATCAAGGGAGTGACATCCAACTGCCTTTGTCATATGCTATTGACCAGAAGCAAGATACAGACTCTGCCTACATTAAACAGGAGGGGACTGTACAGAAGAATCTTGACTCATTGGAGGTCATCTTTGGGTATGTCCACCATACCCACTACATCTGGTCCTTGAATTTCACAGACCTGTGATCATATGCCAGAGGGGAGCCAGTTTCTTCCCACAGAGCCTCAACTTTCTGCCTGTTATGCCACGAAGGCAGTCTCCTGACGTCTCTCTCTCCTTCTGGATTTCCAGAAGTGCAGCACGTGTCTACTGTGTTCTTGCTGCAGGGGCCTGTGAATCCCTCTGATGGTCACTTTGGAGCCCACTGTCTTTAGGCTTGAGGCAAAGCAAGTTGAAACTGACATAGCATTCCTGTCCTTGAGGTGAAAAGAGGGCTGGTTGTCACAGCACCAATTTGTCCAAAGAATGCTCCTGAAATTTTCTTTCCTGTCCGTATTCTGAGTTCTTTGTGTAAATTTGATCTTGTCAATGGGCTCAAAAGTCAGTAGTATCTCCAACTTCCACATAGGAAATCAATACAGTGTAAACTTTATAAACAATGAATAGTAGCATATGGAGAAAGTTTAAAAATATGAAGGTGAATATTAGAAGAAATAGTTAAAAGAATAAAAAGTGGTACTATTGGAAAGCAGGGCAGGATAAGGATGGGGCAGATATAGTGCTATTTTTCTTTATATTCCTTTTAGACTTATTTAATTTTTTCAGATATCTTCCTGTATTATTTGGTTTTTCAAAATACATGATCAAAGAGTCACTATTTTCATCTGGTCTTTGTGTTTGTATATCCTACTGCAGGACTAGACATAGGAATTTTTATACTTCAGTTTACTCATCTGCTAAATAAGCACAGTAATGCTTTAAAAATTAAGAGATGATAACTCTTGATAAAATACTTTGAAACCTCTAAGGAAATATGCTTTAAAATATCAGCTGTGACAAGCCAATTAGCTATCACCCAGCCTTCTAAACATCAAATCAAATAGCCTTTGTCTAAGTTATTTCTGTGCCAAAGTTACAATTCATTCTCAGCTGAAGATGTATTTACTAAACACAGCTACAACGATGACTTGTATTTAATATGCCTTAATGGTGAATTGTTGATTGCATGTTTGACATTTTTGGAAGTCAATGCTCACTTTAGTGAAATACCTTCTGTCTAAAATGTATACCAATGTTCCTCATCATACCAATCTACATTAATAACTTAGACATGTTGATATACAGACATGTTGGGCATGTAGACCATGTGGAATAGGAAACCAAAGGAAATGTCAGACTGTTGAAACCAGCATTCAGAGCTGAGAACCAATTGGCCAGTGTGGCATGGGGCAGCCTGTTTCAGAGATTACAAGGATTAGACCAAAGTCACAAACAGGGATAGTCCCTGGCATCAGCAGCTAGAATTGTCAGTCAATATCCAGGCACGAGGGGCTGGTGCTCAAGGGAATCTTTTTTGAGCTGTACTTTTCAACACTTGAAAGGCAAATTAGAAAGCAGCAGATCTTTCTATTAAACTTAATTATGTACAATAAATTGATCCAGGCCATTTTAGAAATGCTCAACTCTTCAGTTGTATTTGGCAGAAAATAGGAGGTTCCAACAAGTTCGATGTGAGTAAAGTTTAGTTCTTCTCTCACCACCTTAACATCAGGTGCTGATGAAATAAAGTCTCACAATTCTGAGTCACAATTCTGAGGGGAGACATTTGTTACCATTGATTACAAAGTGAGGCCAGGCCGGTTCATGCCACCTATCCTTTTTCTTTAAATAAATCTTACTGTGTATATTTGAGGTTTATAACATGATGTTATGGGATACAAATAGATAGTAAAATGGTTGCTGTAGTGTAGCAAATCAAAACATCTATCCTCTCACATTGCTAATTTCTTGTGACAAGAACAGCTAAAAATCTACCAAACAGAATTCCCTAGTAGAATTTTATTAACTGTAGTCCTCACGTTGCACATGGTATCACTAGACTTGCCCGTCCTACATATCTTCTACCTCGCATACCACCTACTGTAAGTTTCAGGAGATCCTAGGTCTTGCCTTTAGGTGATTCACCTACTCGTTACATGGCAGATTGTTTTACTTGAGGCAGACACACTGATTTCCCAAAAGCAGATTCCTTTTACCCTGAGAGTTGACATCAGAGAAACAGAAGTTTTATGACCTTCCAACAGGATTCAGGCCACAAGGGCACAGGCCACAGGCCTTACTAAGTTCTTATTCTAGTGTGAGGAGTATCTTGAAACCATTTCCTTGGCTCATCTGTATATCTAGCATGTCATTAATTAATCGAGAGCCTATTTCTGATATTCTTTCTGATAATTTCCTAAGCCTCTGTGCAAGAAGACTTGTGCTAGCCTCTGGAGTGCAGACTTCCCAACTAACTACTGACTAGCTAACTAACCAATCCGAGGGCAGGAATTTCTGCTTCAGACAACAGATAATACCTAAGGCTATACTTAAACCAACACGTGCTGTTTATGCTGAGGTATTTTTTTTTTTGTAGGACAGTTTTGTTGGGATGCAATTTACTTTCCTTTAATATAAACTTTATCTATTGTATGTGTATAATTTATTAATTTTAGAAAATGTATAGAGTTGGGCACCCATCACAGCAATCCAATTTTATAATATTTTCATCACTCAGAAAGATTCCTCTTGTCCATTTGCAGCCAATGTCAAATTCCATCTCTAGTTCCAGGCAACCGCTAATCTATTATCTGTTTGTATAGGTTTGGATTTTCTGAATATTTCATGTAAGTTGAACTATATAATGTGTGGATTTTGTATCTGGCTTATTTCATTTAGCATAATCTTTTGAGGTTCAGCCACGTTGTAACACGTATCAGTAGTTCACCCTTTTTGGTTGCTGAATAGTATTTCATTGCACATACACGCTGCATTTTGTTATTCATTCACTAGATTTTGGACATTCGGGTTGTTTCCCCCTCTTGACTATTTTGAATAATGCTGCTATGAACATTATCCTTGAGTGAACATACGTTTTCATTCATTTAGGGTAGGTAGTTAGGGGTTGGACTTTATGCTAAAGTGAAGTTTAAGCATTTTAAGAAACTGTCAACCTGTTTTCCTAAGTGACTGCACCATTTTTACATTCCATCAACAATGTAGGAAGGTTCCAGCTTCCCCACATCTTCACAAACCTTGTTATTGTTAAAGCAAACTAAACATGGCTTGAGAAGGACTCCATACATCCATATTTGAGTCCCTATGGATGAACAGCAACCCACCTTAATAGACAAGACTGAAAACCTGACTTAGGAGTGTGAGCCTGTAATAATAGCTGAGTCTTGGCCAATCCCAGCGGCCGTACTTCAACCATTCGTACACTGCTGAGTGTTCAAACTGTGTTCAAATAAGGCAAATGCCAACCTGCAACCAATCCAGCTGTTCTGTATTTCACTTCCAATTTCTGTACCTCATTTTCTTTTTTTTTGTCTATAAATCTTATTCCACCACTTGACTGTGCTGGAGTCTCTTTGAATCTGCTGTGATTCTGGGGGCTGCCAGATTCACGAATCGTTTATTGCTCAATTAAACTCCTTTAAATTTAATTCAGCTGAAGGTTTTATTTTAACATTATTATTTGCGTTTTTTATTGTAGTCATCCTAGTGGGTGTGAAGTAATATCTCATTGTGATTTTATTTTTATTTTTATTTTTAAATTTCCTTTTAAATTTAAGATTCAGGGGGTACATGTGCAGGTTTGTCATAAGGGTATATTGTGTGATGCTGAGATTTGGGCGTCTGTTGATCTCATCACCCAGATGGTGAAAGTAGTACCCAATAGGAAGTATTTCAGCCCTTGCCCCTCCTCCTCCCTCCCTACTCTAGTAGTCCCCAGTGTCTGTTGTGCCAATGGTTATGTCCATGTGAACCCATGGTTTTGCTCCCATTATGAGAACATGTGATATTTGGTTTCCTGTTTCTGCGTTAATTCGTTTAGAATAACAGCCTCCAGCTGCATCCATGTTGTTGCAAAGGAATTATTTCATTCTTTTTTTTATGGCTGTACAGTATTCCATGGTGTATATGTACCACATGTTCTTTATCCAGCCCACCACTGATGGGCACTTGAGCTAATTCCATGTCTTAGCTGTTGTGAATAGTGCTCTGATAAACATACTAGTGCAGGTGTCCTTTTGGTAGATCGATTTATTTTCCTTTGAGTATATACCCAGAAAAGGTATTGCTGGGTTAAATGGTAGCTCTATTTTTAGTTGTTTGACAATCTCTAAACTGCTTTCCTCGAGGGCTGAATTAATTTGCATTACCGCTAACAGTGTATAAGTGTTCCCTTTGTCTCTGCAACCTCACCAAAATCTGTTATTTTTGACTTTTGAATAATAGCCATTCTGACTGTTGTGAGATGGTATCTCGTTGTGATTTTGATTTTCATCTCTCTGACGATTAGAGATGTTGAGGATTTTGTCATATGTTTGTTGGTTGTGTGTATGTCTTCTTTTGAGAAGTGTCTGTTCATGTCCTTTGCCCACTTTTTAATGGTTGTTTTTGTTTCTTGCTGATTTGTTTGAGTTCCTTATAGATTCTGGTATGCTGAAGCATTTTAAAGAAAAACACAGACATCATAACAACACCCACTCGTTGGATTATATGCAGCTGCATTTTCTACTAAACATCAGTTCTCCTGGAGCAGGCAAGCACATTTGAAAACAAAACACTTAAGGGAATGATATTACATTAATCTCCAACACTGGAGCTTGTTTCAGCTATGGACTAAGGGAGAACATAAATTTTGTTGTTGCACTTCATTCCTTTTCCATTTCTGATATAAACTTGGCAAAAAGTCTGTGCACTCCTGATCATCACTAACTAAGGTGCCTTGATCCATTGGAAGTTCTTCATCTTTTCTCAGTGGCATTAGTAGAAAATTGATGTTTCATACATGGCATTAGTTGGAGCGTAATGCCATCTCTCAAGCAGAGGCATACTCTTTATTTCATTACTGTACTCCCAGGTGGACTAAAGGAAGAAACTAGTCTCTCTCTCTCTTTCTCTTCCTGTCTCTTCCTTTCTCTGTCCCCACTTCTTGCTTCTCTCTTCTTTATCCTGCACTGTTATAAAATTTTTCTTCTAGTAAGATAATTGATGGCTTGGTTCTTTGTAAAAGCAAGATTGAGCTATTTTTACAAAGAAAGCTGGTTAAGTTTCCATTATTCCATGCCCTAAGAAAGATCTTCCAAGTACAGCAGCTTCTGTTGTTTCTGCTACATGTTTTAAATGTTCTGCATCTACAGGTTACTCCCTGGCCAATAACATGGAATCTGGGCTAGCACACCCCTCTGCTGAGTGGCCCAGAGCCTTTTCTTTTTTGAGATGGAGTCTCACTCTGTTGCCCAGGCTAGAGTGCAGTGGCGCGATCTCAATTCACTGCAACCTCCAACTTCTGGGTTCAAGTGATTCTCCTGCCTCAGCCTCCCCAGTAGCTGGGACTACAGGCGCCTGCCACCATGTCTGGTTATTTTTTTTGTATTTTCAGTAGAAACAGGGTTTCACCATGTTGGCCAGGATAGTCTTGATCTCCTGACCTCTTGGTCTGCCTGCTTCGGCCTCCCCGTGCTGGGATTACAGGTGTTAGCCACCGCACCCGGCCTGTCCCAGAGATTTTTCTTGGTGCCTTTGTTTCCTTCCACCAGGTGTTATAGATCATTAGTCCCCACAGGCAGGCACTTAAACAATCAGGTTGCCTTTGGTCATTTATTTATTCTTTCACTCATTCATTAAATATTTACTGATCATATCTCCTCAGGAGGAAGAGAATACACATATAAATGAGGGAAACATATCATCTAACCACAAGGAGAGAGTTAGTAACAGCTTTTTAACAGTAGTGCTTGAATATTTCTCTGGGGCTCTTTCCCCTACAATATTGAGCATCTAGGGAATGGCAGGCATGTTAATTCCCCTTCAAAAAGCAATGGGTTAAGACAGTAAGCCTAGGGACTAGAATTAACCTTATACTTGTTTCTTTCTCCCTCTCTCCATCTCTTCTTCTCTTCCTCTTTCTCTTCCTTCCTCTCTTCCATCCATCATTCTTTCCTTTCTTTTTAAAAAATCTGGTTTTAGAACTGGACTGAGAACTCAGTTAAGTGAAGCAAGCAATCATTTCCCAAGTGATGCCAATTCAAAATGAATTATATCAGGAAAGGAAAAGCAGCTTTCTCATTTGGAAAGAACTGGAGACCTTGAAACTGGGCAGCATGTGCCTTGAACCTAGGATCATTAAAAAACTGGGATGGAAAAGACAGTAAGAATTTGGTCAGATCACCATATCTTTCCATTGTGCCTTTAGAACAAAAGGAAAGAAAATATCTCTTTGGCTTACAGAGAAAATACATTGAGAAATGAAGTACAACCCCTCACAGTGCTGGGCACAGAGCAGGTGCTTGGTAAATAAATAATGTACTTGTTTGCTAAGTAACGTTTGACTTGAATTGCCTCGAAGCACTTTGTGTGATCCAGTGGTATTTATGGACCTCCCAGGCACCGCCCTGCACCAGCTTTCTCAAAGTAGTGTCTCCACACAGGCAAGCCTTTTAATCCCCAGTAAAACAAAAAGATGGTGATAAATATTCAGTATCTTAAAAATTTAAGTAAGTATGCAGTGTCCTACCTCTCACTCACATCTGCAGATGATCTTGGTTCCTTGGAGAGGAACAAAATGCTTTAGTGAATGGTAGCACGTTCTCTCTCCCTTTGCTTGTGTAGATCGGACCTAACTTAAAAATAAATGTTTAGTTAAGATGATCTCCAACTTAACCTCTCTGAAGGCATAGGAAACTGGATCAGGTGTAGCTGTCCCTGGCTATAGGCTGGAGTATCTTGATGTAGGTGAAGCAGTGTTCCTAAAGGGTAGTCCTTTCCTGTTCACCAGCAGATTGTGTTCATGCCTTTTAGTATTTGCGCAAGTATTCAGCAAGTCAAAGTCTGTGGGGTAATAGGTACATTGAATAATAGGGATTGGATTTTAATTTTTCTCTTAAACTAACGTAACACATTAAGATGCTTGTAACTGATGAGTGAGTTTGGTTCAGCATTCAGCACTATGGCTAATGATAACAATTCGTAAAACGCATGTAGGGGTATTCACTGGGATAGACTGATGGCTGTGCTTACAAAATGTGGCTGTTCCCTTTCATTTTCCTGGAGTAATCTAGTTCAAAAGCTTTCAGGTTGTGGATTGGTAAATTGACCTATCAGGAACCAGTGAAAGGAGGCTGATATTGGTATTTAAATCCTATCTCTTATTTAATATGTAAACTTGGGGAAACATCTTCCCTTCCTTTAGAATTAATTTCTTAATCTTGTAAAACTGTGACGCCAGTGTTTTCGCTGGTGTCCTCAGATTGTCAGTAAGGCTAAAAGTAGAGAATATGCTCCAAATTCTAAGCCCCAAGAACTGCAGGTACTGGGGTCCACAAGCTCCTTGCAGGGTTTTCTGAGAGACGTTATTCCAACAGGCTTGAACTCACTGCTTTGCTGTCGCTTGACCCCTGCTGACCTTAGAAAACTGAGAAGAGAGTCATTGAGGGGAAGAAAAGTGTTCATTTCCTCTCTTCATCTCCTCTGTTAGAAGCAAGAAAGGAAAGTCCAAGAGAATCATTCATAAATGTGGGGGTGTCCAGAAAGGGCAGGCAGACACTTCACTCCATGGTTGAGTGCCTGCTTAGTTAGCGGAGCTGGTGACCTGCCTTTGAGCTGCTAGGGGTGTGTGTGTGTGTGTGTGTGTGTGTGTGTGTGTGTTCATACATGGGCACGTATGTGTGACCTTGAGTTTAAAAAAAATTAATGGCAGATACTTACAGGATAACTTGAAATCAGGAGAGACTGGGGTAGGATCGAGGTCATGAGGAAACACAGGGTCATGAACTTGCATGTTGGGGAAAGGACTATCAGGTGGGGAGGTCACCAGGATTTCTCACTGCCCCTCCTTGCCCCCATTAACATGGGCCCCTTTTCAAGAGATACTGACATGGCTCTTCATTGCAGACCTAGGAAATGGCCACAGGGTATAGGTGAGGTTGGGGTGTTAAATAATTAAATGGGGTCATTAGACTGAGGGGACTCTAATGCCCTGGGTTCCTAAATCTAACTCAGAATTTAAAAGAAAGTAAAACTTAAGTTCAGCCAATCACAGGCAGCCAAATGGGCATTAGCTGTATTGTCTTCAACTTCCCACTGGGATAATTCAAATAAAGCAGTTGCTCAAACTTCAACCAAGCAAACAAGTTCTTTGATTCACCTCGTAAAAATGTCCCCTATGTCTCTTTGTCAGAGCTCTGAACTACTTCTGGTTTGGAGCTGCCTGATTCATGAATTGCCATCTGCTCGAATACACTCTTTAAAAGTTTAACATGCCAGAGGTTTTCTTGTAACAGGGGCAATTATCTCTAGAGCAATTCCCCAGTGAGGGACAAAGGAATGTGGTGCAATAATGTCAGCTGGGGTCAGCCAGAGATGTGGCCAAATTTCTCAAGGAGCTTCCAGTGTCAAGAGCTGCTTCACGGAGGGAGCATGTTGGAGAAGGTGAAGCATGGTGGAGCCAGAGACAAGCAGATGGGGCAGTGCAGGAGAGGTCTGCGACCTCACTGTCCTGCCCCAACACTCAAGGAGTAGCTCAGGGAAGAGGGAGGAAAGGGAAGGCATGTGATAAAGACTATACCCCTGGCTAGGGGAAGGGAAAGGAAGTTTTGAATGAGATACAACATGAAATCTTAATGAAACAAAGAGTCTAAGAAAACATGGAATAGGGCTCAGATGTTATTAGGGAGGGTTTGATCTTGGATTGTTGGGGACAGATATTGGAAGAAAATAAAATTTGCATTTATAGCTGAATGAATTGAGACTCTTTAATACCACCTCCCTGGTTATAGTCCACTGTTCTTTCTGCTGTATGGTGCTACCCGCTGACATTCTCTAAATGTCTTCACTCTGATAACCTCATCCTGTTCATAGCATCTTAAATATTTGATTCCACCTCGATCCCATACCTCAATTTTATAAACTCTTGGAATTTGTGTCAAATCTTGCCTCTTCCCAGAAGTCTTCCTTAATAACCCCAGGTCCACATTCCTCCCTATCTTTCCCTCATTGCCCTCCACCATTTCAGCATTTTCTAGAATCCATCCTTGCTTTTCATTCCAATCTGCCACACCCTAGTTCAGGACCCAGTCTAATCCTCCCCCACATGGTTGCCATACACTGCTAGAGGACAACTGGCTGAGGCCCTGCTGCATTTGGCAAGCCACCCGCTCTGAAACAGGGTGGCGTCAGCCCAGAGGGGCACCATTTTCTCCATTGCTTAAGGGCTCTCTTAGTTCACCAGGTGTGCATAGGGTACTGTAGGCTCAGAGGGAGTGTCTCTCCCTAAGTTGCACAAAGGTGACCCTGTATTTCCTAACTACCTCAATCCCACAACAATCTCTTCTCATTTGAAATTGTCCTATGCATAACTGACATTAATTTTTTTTTTAACTCAAGCAAATCTCCTTTTCTACATAAAAGCCGTGCTCTAGGACATCATCAACATCATGTGTATTGGATACTGTCAAAGGGCTAAGATGAAACAGCCTGCATGTGGAGTGTGAAGAGAAATAAAAAGCTTCCTAGCACCACGAATCTCAAACCACCTTCAAGTGCACACAAATCACTATTGGATCTCATTAAAATGCAGATTCTGATTCAGAAGGTCTGGGTGAGACCTGAGATTCTGAATTTCTAGCAAGTGCCCAGGTGATGCTGATGTTGTTAGTCCAAGGACAGCACTGTAAGTAGCAGTAAGTAACATTTAATTTAATACACTGTGAGTAGCATTTAATTTTCACAAAGATCCCTCTAGGGTTATTATTATTATTACAATTTTTTAGAGACAAGTTCTCGCTCTCTCACCCAGGCTGCAATACAGTGGTGTGATCCTGGGCTCAAGCTATCTGCCCTCCTGAGTAGTTGGGACTATGAGTGGGCACCACCATGCCACCATGCCTGGCTAATTTTTTTATTTTTAATTTTTTTGTAGCGATGGGGTCTCCCTGTGTTGCCCAGGCTGGTCTTGAACTCCTGGGCTCAAGCAATCCTTCTGCCTTGACCTCTCAAAGTGCTGGGATTATGGGAATAGGGATTTAAATTCATGTCTGCTGATTCAAGAGTCTTTTTTAACGACTATGGTGTATTCCCTCTAGAAGGATTGGAGAGGAGAGAATGGACTTGAGGGAGGAATTTCATTCAGGAAGTAAAACAAGAAAACCTGGGGATGGGTTGGCCTTGATCTTCTCAGCGGAGTTGGTGAGAAGGTCACTTAGCTCTGGTGGTGGGAATGAAAAGCCTAAGTGATCTGGGGGAATTGCGGGTAGCTGCAGAGGGCAATGTGCTGGAGGAGGAGCAAAAAGGGCTGCCAGCAGAAGGGAGTGCCCAGACGAAGCTGGGAGGATTGAACTTGCCAAAGCACTAAATCAGTGATTTCCAAACTTCACAGCAGAATCACTTGGGGCTCTTTTAAAAGTTCAGGTTATTCCCCAGGCCAATTAAGTTACAATCTCAGGCAAGGACACAAACTTTAATAATTTTTGAAGCTACCCAGTAATTCCAAAGTACAGATGATTTTGGGAACCGGTGCTGCGGATGATTAGCTTATAGTGCTAAAGGGGCAAATCTTGCATTGTTTTAAATAACCCAAGGAGCATTGAATAAATGGTTTTGGCATTTTGCATAGTTCAGAGTTTGGCAAACTGTTTCTGTATAAAGTCAAACGGTAAAACAAACAAACAACCAAAAACAACAACAAAAAATTAAGCTTTGTGGGCCAAGAGGCAAAACTGAGAGTGTCATGTAAGTACTTACATAACAGGAGAAGAAAACAGATTTCCACACATTTTTTTTATCGGTGAAATTTGAAACTTTATGAATACTGTACTTGGAATTTTATATAATTTTATGTGTTATAAAATGTTAGAATTCCTTTGATTTTTGCAGTCATTTAAAATGTAAAAATCATTCTCAGCTTGCAGGTTGTATAAAAATAGGCAGTGGCTGGCTTTGTCCCCCCATATTGTAATTTGCTGACTTCTAGTGTAATTAATGACATACCTTGTGATGAATCCAAAGAAGCCATCAAAAATATGCATCTCCATAAAAATAAATCAGTATTCAAATGAGTGCTTGATTGACCTACAACAAAACTGGTCTTTGAAAAAAATTCATTGCATTTTCTATGGACAAAGTGCAAATTGAATGACAACATTTTGAGGCAAAGCCTACTTTAACTCATATTTCCATAATAAATCAAAAATAGCTGGTTGAAAACATGGATGACCTACATAGAATCTACAACATAGAGCACTGTTTTCTGTAAATAACTCAAAATACTTGTAAAATATATTCTAAAAGTATAAATAGTATTTTGATTTATTTTGAAACCATTTTGGTGTTTCACCAGATGTCAGCTCTCCTCAAGGCCTCAAATTGTTCAAGATTCCTAGCTGTTGAGTACAGCTGCCTTGTGCTTGTAATGTTTACATTGGGATGCCAGGATTATAGGTCAAAAAATGGTAATTTTCTGGAAATGTTGTTTGTGTAATCAGGTGGATAATCTGAAATACTTTAGAGAGGCTATAGAAATCCCTCTACTGTCTTTAGGCATTTTACATCCAGAACCTTCTGAATTATTGCAATAACTTCAATAGTTTCTTATTAGCAAAAAGCACAGTGAGGAAAACAAAATTAAAGAGAAAAAGGAATGTTAGCACCTGCAGGTCTAAATATTGTATTTCTAATTTATTTACTAATGGATAGTTGTTTTTTTTTCCCTTATGTATAGAAAATTTCGAATGGAACCAGAGGTTACCAGAAACGTCCCCTATTTAGTTTCTCTGCCTTGAGAATTTGCCAGGCGTTGAGGGGAGCCCTCTGCTGTTAGTTTTATTTATTACAGTAAAATTGGAATTACATTTGTTTTATGCCTTTCCTTGAACCTTCTCAGGTTTTTAACGTTTCTGTTATGATTGTACATTTTACATCATAAAGAAAACATAAATTCCACGATGACAGCTGGCATCATTAATAATCCATCAATTCTGCCCTTTTTGAACTATACCATAGCATTGAAACACCTGGCGGTTTCCAATTTCCATGTTAGAGTAGGGTTTTGACCTCTATTTCACTTTCAAATGGGTCTCCTCGGCAGAATAACTCGATTTTCTCGATTAATTTTACTGTTCACTCCCTTAACAGTGAATATGGAGGTTTAAACCTAATGCTTTAGAAAGCAATTGTGCAGTTTTCAGAGGAAACTGACTCTCCCCTGCTCCTTAATTGCCTTTGTTACATTCTCTCATCCACTGTGAATGCTCATTGAATCTTACTTCTAGGACCTCTAATTTTGTTGTTGTTGTTGTTATTTTTATATTTGTTACATCTGTGGACTCATCTATTCTCACAATCCTAGTTATGATGTCTAAATTAGTAACCTCTTAAGCTGTGTCATCTTGGAGACTGGGCAGAAAGCAAACATTTATTGGGTACCTGCTACTTCAGCACAGTGGTAACATATATGTGTAATATATAGAAAAATATATACACAAATATAATATATATGCATATATATGTATTTTATCTAGTCCTCTTTTCCAACTTTTTTTCCAAATGCTATATGTCCCCACAGTTATCTTGGTCATTTCCCTTCCTAAGCAAAACTCTCTCTTTGCCCATCTTCCTTTCCTGGCATCAGAGTATCTCCACCTCCTGGTGCTCAACACTTGGGAACAAGATTTTCAGCATTTCTGATTTAGAATTTACCCCTTTTATTGTCTCTCTTTTTTATCCCCACTATCATCATAAAGGCCTCATCACTTCACATCTGGATGGCTGTTTTCTCATTTTAACCATTTTTTCTGGCATCCTTTCCTTCTGTCTGTTCAGCATGTACTCATCATACCACTTTTTCTAAAGAACACTCTTTAATCATTTCCGTCTCCCTTGTAAAATACCTGCAATGCATCTCCATTGCTCAAAGGTTCAGTTTGAAAAATTTCACCCTGATATTCTAGGCCCTTCAAATCCTGATTTGATCTCTCTAGCCTAATACCCAGCTCCTAACAATGCTTATTCCAATCAGGTCAGCTTCCTTCCTGCCCATACCACGCTGGCACTCCTACCTCAGTACTTTCTCATCCTCTTCTGTCTGAAGTGTTTTCTTTCTTTCTGCCTGCCAATATCTAACTCCCATTTGAAATACAAATATTTCCATCAAATTTTCTTTAATAATTTAGCTAACATTGGTATAATCCTTTCTCAGTTACCTGTTTGGTGTTTATTACTAACATGATGCATTATAGTATTTTATTGTATTTATGTATTAATCTTATTTGTATTTAATCTGTGTATATTCTCTTGAGTACTCTTAATTGTTCCTTCAGCATATCCCATCTCACTCAAAAGCCTGACCATACGTTTCTGATGATAAGAAAATAGTCTAGCATTTCACTCTGGGATACCATACTGGGTTTAGTCAATTAAGCTCTTTGAAATTAATTTTCTTCTTTTGTAAGATGGAGATAATAATACCCCTCTACCTGTCTCATTTTGACACTTGAGGTTAAAATAATATGAAGAAATGCTTCAAAGTTTTCAAACTAATTTGTTACCATGGTGGTTATGATGATGCAGAACGTATTTTCCCCCTTGAGATATCACCTAATATAAGGTTGTGGGGGTGGAGAGGTGGTGATCCATTTCCTCCCTATCAATGAAGGATCATGACTGACACCCCATAACAACAAAGAACAGGTTAATCAAAGAAAAGCATAACAAGTTTATTATAATACTGTTATGTGCACACATGTGTATGAGAGTCATATAAAACATGAACTCAAGGAGGGACCAGATGCTTGAGGCTTAAGTGCCCTCTTCATAAGGGAGAGGGAAGTAAGAGGTATAGGAGTAAATGATTTTCAGGGGAAACAAAAGGCCCAGTGCTCAGACAATGGTCCACAGAAACAGCCTCTTAGGTAATCTCTTGAACCTGCCTTGAGATGAATTGATGAAGTCTGTCTGGGTGCAGTGATGACTTCCAGTCTTCTCTCTCCTCCAGTAGTTGATCTTTCCTGGTTATTTGATGAGATCTCTAGGGAGTGAGTCTTGAGACAATTGCATTTCTTTTGGAAAGAAGTTTTCTTGGTTAGGCAAGAAAATTTCAGAAAGAGTCCCTCATTGACTTGTAGGGTGAGGAAAAGACAAGGTTGAACGGACCTTGATTCTGAGGCAGATTTTAAGGCCTCCCAGCAGGCCAAAGCACCAGTCTTTGGGGTGTCATGTTCTGAGGCCCAAGAGTCAGAGAATTCCTTTCTGAGGATAGAGGTTGTAACCAAAGATGGTCGCTGCCACCATGAGGAAGAAACATCATCTCTCTGAAGGCATATCTGATCTACCAGAGTTCAAGATGAAAGTCAGTACCTTCAGCTTAGCTCTTCACTCCCACCCGTAGCCTATGATGCTGCCAATTTCCCTTCATGCAAAAGCTTGTGAACTATTGGTCTGTGCTTATTGCTTATACTCTTGCAATCTAGGGTCAAAGATCACAAGTACAGGAAATTTCCTCTAAAAGTGCCCAAAGACATTCTGATTGTTTAATTGGGTAGCTGCTTTTTGGTCATCTTCCTAGACCTCTCTGCAGCATTAGATGCCATTAAGAAGAGTTGTAATATAAGGTTTTAAGGAAAAGAGAGATGTTTCAAAGACAGGGATAACAAAGGAAAAGACAGATTTGACTACATTGCATTTCCCCAAACTTAGAACATATTTACTATGTGTTTGGCAGCCATATCACTATTTGTAACATTAAAAACTCTCAATAATCCAGAAAAGGATAAACACTACAATAGAAAAATTGGCAAATCATGAACATACAAATCACAGAAAAGACATAAATGCACATACAATATAATGTTCAACTTTAATGATTAAAAAGTATGTGGCCAGTTTTAGGTCCCACCTTTTTCTTTTGTAAATGTTTCAGAAGTATATTAAACTTCTTTTGAATAGGTTTCATAAAAAGTTCTGATTAGCCTGCGTGGAGTCCTTTTCCTTGAGCCCAAAATGGTGGGTCATCCTCACTATGCTTGCTGGAGTATGTCCAGGGTACAAGCTTTCTTTTTTTTCCCCAAGAATGTAATGGAACATGTGTATCCTAGTAACAATGCAGATGATAGCATTATCTTGCAAAGACATGTTTATATCAAGCTAAGCTATGAATAAAGTATATGTGCTCTCCCTCATTCAATAAAGAATAGAACCTAGGAGAGACAGGCAAAATTATGTTAGTTCTTGTTGAAAGAATGAGTAATGGATTGTTTAGAAAGGCAAAGAATGGAACAATTATTATCCATCTGAACATTGCTTATGTCAATATTGTAGGTTTTTATCCTTGGTTCAAGGTTACAGATCTTCCTTGGGATACGTCAGCTGACAGACATAAAGTCATATGCCATGCTGCCAAGAGGTTTTTTTTTTTGTTTTTACGGCCTTCAACCTGTCTCCCCATCCCATACCCAATATTAAAATATGCCCTTTGGGACATGAGTCTAGAAAAAATCCCTTCTTTTAGAGCTCATCATTTAAAACGGAGAGAATATTTCAAAAATCCTACAAATGCTGTCTTCTGCCCTTGCAACCAAGGCACTGTTACTAAGTGTAACGTGCCATGCATGTTACATACACAATTCGTTTAACTTTGTGAGGCCGCTTCAGGATAAGATAGGATACGTATTTTTTTCCTCACATTTTACAGAGAAAAACTGGTGCCTCAGATAAAATAAATAACTTACTGACGTTTATATGCTACTAAGAGGGCTACTCTCAATTGAATTCAGGTATGCCTGACTCCAGAACCCCTGTTTCTTATCTAATTTTATTCTGTGTGTTTCTTTCAAAATGTAACATTCATACCATGTGCTTACCATGCTCCTTCAGTGGTATGGATTTGTATCCCATGTAAGATGCTTTGAAACTCTGTATGTGGACACCATTCCTGATGGTTTCCACTTACCCTATAAAATGATCTACCTACCGCATCTGGAAGCATCTGGAAGTTCTTATCATGAGAAAGTTGAAGAATTCCCATTCTGAAATGAAAAATAAAACAGGGAGGCTGTTAAACCTCAAAACGCAGTGTGATACTAGAATTATTAATGATCACGGCTAGATGATCTGATAAATGGGGTTTATGTTATGTTCTGAGTTCACACAGGCGGCTTTGTGGCAAGGTTCTGTAAACAACTCTTGCGTTGGAATATTTGTGAATGGCCATCCATACAATTGATATTGAATGCTCTTGCTTGACTTTTTATTTTTTATTTATTTATTTTTTTTTTTAGACGGAGTCTAGCTCTGTTGTCCAGGCTGGAGTGCAGTTGCGTGATCTCGGCTCACTGCAAGCTCCGCTTCCTGGGTTCACCCCATTCTCCTGCCTCAGCCTTCCGAGTAGCTGGGACTACAGGCGCCCGCCACCGCGCCCGGCTAATTTTTTGTATTTTCAGTGGAGACGGGGTTTCACCGTGTTAGCCAAGATTGTCTCAATCTCCTGACCTTGAGATCCGTCCGCCTCTGCCTCCCAAAGTGCTGGGATTATAGGCGTGGGCCACGGCGCCTGGCTGCTTGATTTTTTTTTTTCTGAGGAGCGGTCTTTAGTGTAGAGATTCTAGTGTCATTTGGACACTTTTGATTTATGATTAAGAGATCAGTGTCTTCACCAAACCATGGGTTGCCTAGTCAGGGCAAGAGAGGTATTAAGTTAAGTAAGCAGGAGGCCATTAGCCTGAGGCTGACTCCATACTTTGAGTTCCTACATAGCAAACCATAAACTGAATAAACAAGCTAAAACCTAACATAGGAGTATAACAAATGACGGAATTTTAGCCAATCACAGGAAGCCCAGGTTTTAGCCAATCACAGTAGCCAACTCATGCCCAAATAAGCCAAAGGCCCCATCACACAATGTCCAGATAAAGCAGGTTGAGGTGGAAGGATTGCTTGAGTCCAGTAATTCAAAACTTCAGTGAGTTAGGATCATACTCCAGACTGTGCAACAGAGTAAGACTCTGTCAAAAAAACAAACAAAAAAAAAACCCCAAAAATCAACTTACTGCTTACACTGCCGGGCAGAGTTCTTTGAACCTCTCTTCTCGTTCTCAGTGCTGTCCCATTCATGAATTGTTCTTGGCTCAAATACACTCTGTTAAATTTAATTTGTCAAAAGTTTTTCTTTCAACACAGGATGCAAGGGAAATTGTCTTTCTTCCCTTCCTAGAGCTCGTGGTTGTGGCAGGGGGGATATCTCCGCTAGGTTCAAGTTTTGGCTTTGCGACTTGATAGCATGCTTGGTTCACACTTAGTTATCTGATGAGATTTGTTCAGTCAGTAGCAAATTTAATCAAGGTAAATCTTTTTTTTTTTCTTTTCTTTTTTTTTTTTTTTTTGACATGGAGTCTCGCTCTATCACCCAGGCTGGAGTGCAGTGGCATGATCTCGGCTCACTGTAAGCTCTGCCTCCCAGGTTCACGCCATTTTCCTGCCTCAGCCTCTTGAGTAGCTGGGACTACAAGCGCCTGCCACCACGCCCGGCCGGTTTTTTTTTTTTTTTTTATTATACTTTAAGTTCTAGGGTACATGTGCACAACGTGCAGGTTTGCTGTGTATGTATACCGGGGCCTGTTGTGGGGTGAGGGAAGGGGGGAAGGATAGCATTGTTTGTATTTTTAGTAGAGAGGGAGTTTCATTGTGTTAGCCAGGATTGTCTGAATCTCCTGACCTCGTGATCTGCCCGCCTCCGCCTCCCAAAGTGCTAGGATTACAGGCGTGACCCACCACACCCGGCCTGGTAAATAATTTTTAATTCTCATTTTTTTCTAAAATAATTTACTATAATTCCTGAGGGAATAAATCTGCTCTATGTCCAGAATTTTGCTTTTAGGATCTATGTTGTTTGTAGGCTCCTAACTTAAAAAAAGGTTATCTTCTTAAAAACCAAAGCCAAACAATTCTGTCCATAGCAATTTGTTCACTGGACTGTAACATATTTTTATTTATCTTCTCTCAGTGCATTGCATAGTCTTCAAGGATAAGGAGTTGTGTTTTATTTAATTTTGAATCTCGTGGGCTTGACACTAGTCAGGGCTCAGTAAGGGTTTTATAGAATAATGAATAAGTAAATGAACTCAGAGCACAAGGTGAGCAGAAATACCAACATTTACCTGATAAATTGGGCCACAAAGTCGGCCACTCTGATTTGAGTGACTATTACTCAGAGCCGGGTAGTCTGAATGTGGAGGTTTTTACTATTCACAAGTTATCTTCAAGGGCCCATGGCAAGTATAAATTTGTACTCAATTTGAATTTCACAGGCTTTGACAAAAACACATTTGTGGGAGAATTTCTTCTCGCAAGGGTGCACATCATTGGCCACCTATCAATTACATTTAAAATTGGTGTACAAGTAGCCAGTTAGCCTCTCATTGAAGAAAGAGAGGGAAAATAATTTTTTGTGGTAACTGTGTTCCAGAATTTGGAGATGGTAGAAGGCCTCCAGAATCATCTTTTGAGAAGTAGCAATGGTCTACACTATCAAAAATGATTTAAAAAAAGATTAATGTAAAGTGAATATAAAATTGGGATTGTGACAAGATTAGGTAGATTAGGAGAAAATGACCTAGACCAGTTGCTATGAGACAGTAAGCAGGCCCCCTCCACCTTACAACCTGTAGTGTGTGTAGGGGTCTCATTGGAATCCACTGTCACTCCAAGTCTTCTTAGTAAAGGGATCAGTTTGCTTGGGCTTATCCAGCTGTATCACATGCCCAAGGCTGTCATCCATTGTGCCGTCTCCACTCCTTCACCACCAGCTGAGAGTGTGTGAGTGAAACTTTGTCCAAATAGGAAAACTGAAAAGGGCTAAATTGCAAAGGCACACACTTCTGGCAGACAAAAGTGCAATTTGTGGGTTGAACTGGCACAATTCACAGTCCACTGATTCCTGCTTCTCTCCTCTTTTTTGTGCTTCTGACAACAGAACAATTTATGTGGTAGAGGATGCCTTTCTTTTTGTTTTCTGCCACCCGAAAGAGTAACACTTTACTTTTCATCTTTTATTATATGGCTAGCTGTTCACTGGTGAGGCCAGCATCCTGTCATCTTTCTATATTTGCAGAGCATAACCTTGACATACTGATATCTTTGAAGGCCTCCCTAAGTGTACGCACTCATTTATGAGTTGAAACTGCATGTTTCTGGCTAATTTATCCTGAACCAGATTTTACACACTGACCCAGTGACTTCCTTACTCAAATTCCTCAATTTGAGTTTCTTCAACACTAACTCTATTCTATTATATTATAAACAACTATATTTTCCTGAGATATTACCCAGGCAACATAGTTCTTTTATAATTTTCTTTGTATTCAAAGCTTCTCCTCATTGGATAGGAAAACTCAAAGTACTAGCTAGGAATCAAGACTTGTTGAATGGAAAAGAAGCAGAGAGAACAATAGCCTAATTCTCTGTGATGTAAGTGAAGACACCAGGTTTAATCAGCTGAAGTGCCCCTTAGCTAAACTAAAGCTGGGTTGAAGTTCATTGCAAGGGTAGAGCAGAAACTTGGTCTTATTTACTTCTCACTTAACAAGTATTTATTATCTGTTTAGTGATGGGGATTATTAACAGGAGTCAGATTAATTTTTTGCTCTTGAAGTGTTCATGATGCATTGAAGAAGATAGATAAGAATCAACAGTGCCCCTAATATATCACTGGTAGGAATGTAAATTAGTACAGCCACTATGGAGAACATTATGGAGGTTCCTTAAAAAACTAAAAATAGAACTACCATGTGACCCGGCCATCCCATTGCTAGCTATATACCTAAAAGAAAAGAAATCAGTAAATCGAAGAGATATCTGCACTCCCAAGTTTGTTGTAGCACTATTCACAACAGCTAAGATTTGGAATCAATCTAAGTGCCCATCAACAGACAAATGAATAAGAATGTGTGGTACATATACACAATGGAGTACTATTCAACCATAAGAAAGAATGAGATCCTGTCATTTGCAACAACATGAATGGAACTGGAGGTCATTACATTAAGTAAAATAAGCCAGACACAAAAAGACAAACTTTGCATGTTCTCACTTATTTGTGGAAGCAAAAAATTAAAAAATTGAATACATGAAGATGGTAGAATGATGGCTACTAGAGGCTGGGAAGGGTAGTGGGGCGTGGGGGAAAATGGGGATGGTTAAGGGGTACAAAATACAGTTAGATAGAATGAATAAGATCTAGTATTAGGTAGCAAAACAGGGTGACTACAGTAAATGTAATTTATCATACATTTAAAAATAACTGAAAGAGTCTAATTGAATGTTTATAATACAAAGAAATGATAAATGCTTGAGGTGATGGATACCCTATTTACCCTGATGTGATTATTACATCATATGCCTGTATCAAAATATCTCACGTACCCCATACATATATACACTTACTATGTACCATAAAAATAGAAAAGAATCACCTGTGCTAGGTGCTGTGAAAGAGGCAAGCTGTGTGCACTGACGTGGGGCACGGGGTGGGGACATCTCACACTACAGATCGGAAGACTGAGGGAGGAGAGACAGGCACATTTAGGGGGCCCTCACCCCCATCTGATGGCTAAAGTTTAAACCTTGATGTTCGGAGATGTTGGAAACTTGATGTCCTTGAGTCTTAAATGTAAAGAATATGTGCTCAGAGGTGAAGTGTTCCCTGCCAATTCAGAGGAAGCTGACTTTCAGCCCCATGGAATCTTTTGAACTGGGAGGTCATTACTGTTTGATTACTCTGTTATCACAGAAAATTTAAGCAAATATTTTTTGGTAACAATATCCACAACAATAACTGTTTTAAAGATATTCTTTCATTTCACAGTCTCTGTTAAGGACGTTGCTTATAATTTTTGTAAAAGCCTTATAAAATAGTACTAAAACAGTATTACTCTACCTATTTTGTGAAAATGAAAATAGACATATAGAGATGTTAACTCAATAATTTAGGCACACAGGTAGTAAGTTTTAGAGTAAGGATTTTAGCCCATAAAATACTGCCTTTTTGAAAATCCCTGTTTTTAGCTGTATTAAACCTGCAAAAAAAATTGCAATATCTTACTTAGCCCAACTTATCCTTGCCAGAAAATACTTCCTGAATGATTTCTCCGGCCAGTTTCTAAAATGCTTTAAAATGCTAATTTTTAAGTGTTTAAGGAATAAGACTCACATAAAAAAGTTTAGACAAAGGAAACAATTTTAGAGAAAGGAAACAAAATTTACATTCTAATATGAGACACAGCAGGATACAAAAGCAGAATTAGATTCTTGTTCTGAACCTTGCTGCAAATTCCTTTATCCCCTTGGACGGGAGTTCCTAGAGAATTTCCTCCTCTAGAAATTAAAGATGTGATCTACCTGATCTTAGCTCTCTCTTCCAACTCTAAAATTCTTTAATTTGAGGTAAGGAAGTTATGACATTTCTGTCATGATTTGCGAACCAAGGAAGAACTTTGTTTCTTTAAAGAGATTGTCAAAACCGGCCACATTCTTGTCTGTGACAGTCGGGGAAAAATTCCATCTGAGGGCCATACCACAAATACTGTATTGAATTCAGAGTATACCCATCCATTTTCTCCATGGGATGTGTAGGGGTTAGTGCATATTTCTTGGTTTCTAATGTTTCGCTGTAAGGATCTGATTTAAAATCTCATTTCCTTACACACCAGGAGCAGCGTTTGTAGGTCAAGCTCCCACACTGTGAAATACTTGAACTTTCTAGGAAATATCCCGGGCATATGATTTAACTTCTGGCTCACTTGGTCTCGAATAGGGGCATTGGAAAATACAGAACAGGGAGAAAGAACCTCACCAACACTGGGGCAAGAACCTCAGTTTATTTCTGGCCTGCGATAATTGTTGCCAGTCACCTTGCATCTTGATTACTACATGCTTTCACTGCTTTCACACAGCAAAACTGAATGCTGGCTCTATCTGCCTGCTCTGGTTTCATGCTCTAGAAAGTAATAACTCTGGATGAAAAGCCACATCTCCTGACAGAGTAGGTAATGCTAAACAATTGACCGCGAGCCTTAAGCCTTCGCCGAGTCCTCAGCAGTTCCTGTCAATGCTTTCTCTTGTTTCTGGTAGTTCAACTCTCCAGTTCCCTCAGATCTTTCCAGTGCTCCCCACACTTCCGCCCCCTTTTAGTGCCCTCTTCCTCAGTCTTGGCAGATGATCTTGCTGTTCCTTTAGTGAGGACAGTTAGGTCCCAGATAAGCCCTCTATCAGCCACCAGCTGGTACCTACCTGCTCTCCTTCTTCACATTCATGTGGGTTCCCATGATCTGTCTTCCTGTCTCAGAGAAGGGCTTGCCCTTTTTTTCAAGTCTAAGTCCTCTAGGCCACTGACCTAAATCACGAACTTAGGTCACTCTGAATTCTGACACCTCATTCCTACAGTCATTGTCCCTGTCTCGTGTGCCTCCACCCTCTCCTCCACAGGTTCCTAAAAAGGGAAACTGGCTTTGGTGCTATTTGTCCTTCTAAATACCATCAAGTCTCTGTTCTCTTTTTGAGAGCTCAAAATTTCCAAAGGAGTGGACTGTACCCCTGACTCTGCTTTCTTACCTTATACAGGTGCCTGGCTTTTGACTCCACCATTCTTAACTGCTTTCACTAAGGTCACTAAAATTCCCTTTTCATCAAGATGTGTTTGGCCTTTTGTAGTCCATGCTTTCATGGGTCTGTGTGTGGCACTTGGCTAAGGTGACCAATCCCTCTTCTTTAAAACATGGCGTTCTTTGCTTTTTCTGATGTTATGTACTTCTTTTGGTAGTCTCCATCCCAACCTGGTTGCGCTTCTCTTGCACACAGGCTCCCCTTCCTCTGCCATCATGGAAAAGTTCACTGAAGGCTGATTGGGTGGTCATTATGAGTGAAGGGTTTTGAGTCAGATTGTCTCTTTTTTTCCTTTCGTTTTTTGAGACAAGGTCTTGCTCTGTTGCCCAGGCTGGAGAAGCAGTGGCCTGATCACAGCTCACTGCAGCCTTGAGCTCCTGGGCTCAAGTGATCCTCCCACCTCAGCCTCTTAAGTAGCTGGGGATACAGGCATGCACCACCATGCCTGGATAATTTTTTTTTTTTTTTTTTTTTTTGAGATAGAGTCTCACTCTGTCGCCCAGACTGGGATGCAGTGGCACGATCTCGGTTCACTGCAACCTCTGCCTCCTGGGTTCAAGCGATTTTCCTGCCTCAGCCTCTCAAGTAGCTGGGACTACAGGCACATGCCACCACACCCAGCTATTTTTTTTTTTTAAATTTTTAATGGAGAAGGGATTTCACCATGATGGCCAGGCTGGTCTCGAACTTCTGACCTTAGGTGATCCGCCCGCCTCAGCCCCCCAAAATGCTGGGATTACAGATGTGAGCCACCATACCTGGCCCAGATCATCTCTTATTTTATTAGATATTTTATTATCTAATAATAGATATTAGATATTTTATTATTGTATTTATATTTAGAAGCCAGTAAGTCCCTGGTGATTGTGTTAATTTGTCAGAAATAAAGGTTGAACTTACCTATTTTTTAACCTAATCATGACTTGCTTTAATTGTATAATCCCAAAAGTCTGTACTTCCATAGGTTCTTAATAAATTCCTCTGCACTCCAATTTCGGCATCTTTTAAAACGGGTTTGATAATATTTCACATTGTTATTTGGATGATTAAATCAGATAATGCAGGAAAAACAATGTGTTCTTTTCCTTTCAGAAAGAAAACTTAATCATTATGAGATAATTATATAAAACAGCAATCAGAAATGAAACATCAGGTTTCCAATTTGCAGTTTTACAATAACAGCAAACCAATATTCCGTCATGCTTTAGGCTTTTCCAACTGTAAATATTATAGGAGCTTCTGGAAAAATAAAAGAAAGGTGCCTTTCTGAATTTGTCATGAAAGAACCAATTAAAATTTTTAGTTATTGAGGGACATTTTGAGGGATTTTAGAGTATCTTAAACTTAAAATAACTGGACATCCAGTTTTGATGACTACCAGAGATTTTTTAAATAAAGTTATTACAACCAAAATGAAAATTCAACACCACAAAGAATCTCAAAAGCACCTGAATTTTGGGATTATACATTTAAAGCAAGTCATGATTAGGTTAAAAATAGATAAGTTCAACCTTTATTTCTGATAAATTAATGCAATCACCAGGGATTTACTGGCTTCTAAATATAAATACGATAATAAAATATACCTGAACCAAATAAGGTTGATTTCAAACTTATGGGTGGAGCCCATTATAAATTAGAGCAAAGGACCATCAAAATCCTCATGAAGTTATGATACATGAATTTTTAAAATCTTACAATTTTGATGTGATATTTTTGCTATTTCTTATTTGGTTATCCTAAAAAATAAAAAACCTATGTCAATATTTCAGATTTCTGTTGCACATTTCCCCCCAAATCTCTACTTAACTATTTTGATCAGAAGTTTATAGAGTCTTCTGAAGGTCATTAATTCTGCAGAATGTTAAGCTATTGCTTAGTACATTTTTTTTAACTCACTAAATAATGAGTATTTTGGTTTTCTAATTTTTTGGGTCTGAACATCAATTATAATTTTATGTATCAGCATGAAATGAAAGATTAAACTTCATAAGTCAACTTTATTATTAGATGGCTTAACTTTTGATGGAACACCAATAAGGAGATGTACATTTATCTGCATACATATACCATATATGTGTATATGTATATAAATACACACAACATTATTTACCTATATGATCAAATGTCATGATTAAGTTATCACTTAGATAATCAGATAGGTAGATATTAGTTTGGTGCAAAAGTAATTATGGTTTTTTGCCATCAGTTAATGGCAAAACTATCATTACTTTTGAACTAACCTAATAATTAGATATGTACATAAAGACAAAACTATACAAGAGCCAATAGAACACTGTATTGCTTATCAATTATTTCCAGGCTCACTTTAGACCAACTGCCTTAGTACTCAAAGATGTTTAATATTGTTAACATTTGTTGCGTGGTTAATTGTCTGCAAACCACTGATCCCAACACAACAAGCCAACAAAACAGGTGCTGTTAATAACCTTGTTATATGCAAGAGGAAAGGGAAGCAGAGGGAGAGTAAGTCATTTGCCCAGCATCACACAACTAGATGTTGGTGGAGTCAGCATTAAAAAGAAAGCTGCATGGCTCAAGAGACTATGGTTTTTTTCAGAGTTTACAAAAATGTATTTGTGAGAGCCATGATTCAGAACATTTAAAAAAAAAAAGCCCTCCTGGGAACATAATTTGGGGAGAAACATGGTGAGAGGGCAAGACTCGGCCACCCATGGGCAAGTCACAAGATGTGCCCCAGCTCTCTGGGGTGAACTCTGCTCTGACTTCAGGCCAGAGGTGTCTGCTCTGGCAACACCCTGACAGCTGAGTGGTCGGAAGGTCCTGGTTGGAGAGAATTCATGTAGAACCTTTCTTCTCTTTCTTTGTTTTTTCTTTCAGCGTAGCGTCCACTGCTACCTCTACCGGCTTTGCAGCTTTTTTTTTCCTCTTGTTTTTTTGGGCTTTAGGGTGAAATCCTGGCCATTGGGTGGCTGCACACAATTCCTTGCACCCTGAGCAGAGGCCTCAGAACTCTCGTCCCAGCAGGGGCCTCTGCGCTGTCCCTCTGCCCGTGCTCTTTTCTCCTTGGATGCCGGCTCCTGGACCTTCTCTCTCTTAGGCTTTCCCTCTTTAGGCCGCTTGGCCTTAGACTGGGTGAGGGGATAGCTCTCCCCATTTTTACCTGTTGCCTCTTTGTTTCTTTTCTTTCCCCTTTTTCATTTCACTTGGGTCTTGGAAATGTCAGACCCTGGAGCTGCGACCTGGGGCTTATTCTTCAGTGCTGCCATTCGCTTGGCAACACACTCCTGGATGGTGAAAGCATGGGTTGTCATCGTGGTTTCGTTCTGTCTGGAGTGGAGGGACTGGAATCACCCCTGGGAGTCTTCTAACTCTGTCTTTTCCCCAAAATGCAGTCAAGATCTGTTTTGCTCCGAGATGATAGATCCTTTTCTTTTGTAAATTTCCTATGATGAACACAGTTTTTGATGATTTTGGACTTTTCCTCAAAACTAAAAGATTTCTTTTTCTTGTTGTCTAAGGAGTCTGTTGTTACCTGCCTCTGGCAAGTTCTGCCAGAAGCCGGTTAAAATCATCTTGATGGGCAATCCAGTTGGCTTCATTATTGTTTGTAGCTTGAAGTCCCAGGTGGTTATTTTTAACTTGAACTTTAATATGATCTGGGCCTCCTTGCTCCTGAACCCCTAAACCCCTTCCTTTAGACCACTCCATCTTCTCTAGTATCCTCTGGCCAAACTTAGAATCAGCATTACTCCAGGCAGTGTTTTGAATATTCACAGCTCACTTCTGCTTCTGCCGCTGCTCAGCCAACATCAACATATCGTGGAGCCTGTGACACCGCGACCTCCAGACCTGAAGGACTTTGGTCACTGGGCGGGCAGCAAGATCTGGGACGGTCTGGACAGATGGGACTCCATTGCCAGGTGGATGGCAGTCCAGAGACTATGTTCTTAATCTCTAGGTGAACTGGTTCCCTTATTTCACTGAATTCTTGTAACAACCTTAGGGGTAGGTGCAATTTAGGTTGAAGCATATGAAATTGCTAATATTTACCCATTTTAACTTAATACACAAACAGCACTTTCATCTGCTACAACCACATAGCATTCCTATTTTATTTTATTTTATATTTTATTTTATTTTATTTTATTTTATTTTATTTGAGACAGGCTCGCTCTGTCTCCCAGGCTGGAGTGCAGTGGTGTGATCGTAGCTTACTGCAGCCTGGAATGCCTGGGCTCAAGCAATGCTCCTGTCTCAGTGTCTTGAGGCAACTTATCCCCATTTTAATAAGTGGAAACAGAAGCTTACATCTTTAAGTAACTTACCCAAGGTCAAGTTGTGTGGAATGGAGCCAGGATTCAAATCCAGGGCCATCGGATTTCACAGCCCATCCTTGCCACTACTCTATATCACAGTAATATGTTTTCTCATTACCCTTGTGGTCTAATCTCTTTGTCCTCATTCTTTGCACTCAAACCACTAGGCAACCAATGTGTTTGTACTCCCCAGATTCAAACTACTCTTGGATAAGTACCTGCTGTTCTACTACCACTTCCAATCATGTTTAGCATCAAATTTTGTTGTCACTTCCTTTTCCATCGACTCTTAGACCTTAATGATGCATGTTAATAAATTTTGGTTCTCTTCTGCTTCTCAAATTGTTTAATAAATTTTCCTTATAAGTAAAGTATCATATACTATGTGAGCTCTAGATGAAGGTTAATTAGGGTACTTAGTAATTTCTGCAAGAAGCAAAAGTCCTATTTAAACTTTTAATGAAGAAGACACAGTATATCCTTATTAACAGGTTATAAGTAGTTTTGCTTTGATATTTTCCTCTATGACTTGTTTGGCTCTCATGTAAATTATTGAATAGCTGTCAATATTTCCAATTCCTATTGAACATTTTCCTCACGGACCCAACCTCACAATGGATACTAAGCTCTGGCTGAAGTGCAGATTCTTATTCTAACTAGGTTAATGGTGTATATGTTTTGTGAATAGGAAGTTCTTTACTGTAGAATAGCTATCAAAAATTTCCTGTGGGACTCAAGGGCAAAAGAGATCAATATTTTACTGGCAGAAAATTTCTCTAGAGGAAACTTCCTTTCTGTGTCTGTTGTTTTTTCTGTGGTCACTCATTAGAAAGCCTGACCCAGTGGGGTTATAGACTTTGGGATGGTTATTGCTCTCAGCATAAAGGAAGAAGTCAAGAAGAAACAAATCTACTTTAACTTTTCTTAGAAGGAAACATCACAAAACAGCTCCTGGAAAGGACATGGGTATTAGTCTTTTCCATAAGCACATCATGTTAAATCCTGTCATCTGCATTCATGGACATTCATATTTATACAGAGCTTTCTGCAGTATAAGTCCAATAAATAATACATCTCTTCCATTTCACCAATTCTCAGGTAAGTTTACAATTATAACAACTAGGCAATGGATTCATGTTTTAAGTGATAGGCACATTTTAGGCTTGCTAGGGTGACCAATTACGGTAGTTTTTCCATATCTGTCCTGGTTTCAGCACTGTCCTTGTCTTGGGAAACTCCTTGGTCCCAGGCGAATTGGGACAGTTGGCCACTGTAGGTTTGGATATCGGGGGAACCAGCCCCCAATATTTCAACGTAGAAAACGTAGATTTTCTATTTTCCCTAGGTGTGGGCTGGTCTGAGAAATAAAGGGAAAGAGTACAAAAGAGAGAAATTTAAAAACTGGGTGTCTGGGGGAGACATCACATGTCAGCAGGTTCCGTGAATCCCCCTGAGCTGCAAAACCAGCAAGTTTTTATTAATGACTTTCCAAGGGGAGGGAGTGTACGAATAGGGTGTGGGTCACAGAGATCAGTATGTTTCATAGGGCAATAAAAGATCACAAGGCAGAAGGTCAGAGAGTGATCACAAGGTCAGGGTGAAACTAGAATTGCTAATGGAGGTCCATGTCCTGTTGGGCACACATTGTCATTAATAAACATCTTAGCAGGAAACAGGGTTCAAGAGCAAAGAACCAGTCTGACTAGAATTCTCCAGGCTAGAATTTCCTAATCCTAGCAAGCCCGGGGGTATTGCAGGAGACTAGGGTGTGTTTCATCCCTTATCTGCAACTGCATAAGACAGACACTCCCAGAGCAGCCATTTTAGAGACCTACCCCTGGGAATGCATTCTCTTTCTCAGCGCTGTTCCTTGCTGAGAAAAAGAATTCAGTGATATTTCTCCTATTAGCTTTTGTAAGAAGAGAAATGTGACTCTGTTCTGTCTGGCCCCACAGGCAGTCAGACCCAATGGTTATCTCCCTTGTTCCCTGAAAATCACAGCCATCTGTTCCTTTGGATGCCCAGATTTCATATTGTTCAAACACACATGCTCTACAAACAATTTGTGCAGATAATGCAATCATCACAGGATCCTGAGGTGACATACATCCTCAGTTTATGAAGATGATGGGATTAAGAGATTAAAGACAGGCATAGGAAATTATAAGAGTATCAATTGGGGAAGTGATAAAGGTCCATAAAATCTTCACAATTTATGTTCAGAGAATGCAGTAAAGACAAGCATAAGAAATTATAAAAATATTAATTTGGGGAACTAATAAATATCCATGAAATCTTCACAATTTATGTTCTTTTGCCATGGCTTCAGCCTGTCCCTCCATTCGGGGTCCCTGACTTCCTGCAGCATTTGGACAAATCCATCATGTGGTTTGACCAAAATTTTCTCCTTGTGTCAAATAATAACAACAACAACAAAAACTTCACAAAACCCCAGTGCTTTCAAATCATATTTCCTTAATTAGAAACAGTCAAAGACACTGATTTCAAGATGAAAGGAGTACAGCCAGATTTATTTACATGCTTGATTTCATGTTTATTTTTCTTATAACCTGAGGCTGAATGGTAGAAGTAAACATTCTCAGATCAATATGGATCAAGTTGGGTCTACATTTTGAGCATCAGATATCTGAATAGATTCTATATCTGTATCAAGAGATTGTTTATTTTTACCATCTCCTCATTGCTTAGAAATAGGACTTACGATGAAAGACTCAAGCATTTTTACATTTGTAGGACCACAGTACCATGAGAGGAGATTCAACTCTTGGCTTCATTATTCTCATTTTGGTTTATTTCATTTACAGTTTATTGACCGACTGCACCATGCATCTTTTACTACCCATTTGGGAAGAAGTAGAAAACTGCATCAGTTTCTAGGACACCCCATATCAAAGAGACACAATGAAAACTGGCAACAAGTGGCACTGCCATTGAGTGACTTCTCCCTCAAGCATCTCTGCTGTGTGGTGCAATTTAAGGTGGATGAATGGCATACTCTGGGCTCCAGGCCAGCTCACTGGCCCTGGGGGAAATCATTCACACCCACGCTGATGCACACACCCTTTAAACTCTCTTTCCTGCCCTGCAGCCCCCCAGATGAAATCCTTATACTCCAGGAAGCAGCAGGTCCTTTCATTGCTGTCTCTGGGCTACAGGAATCAAAGAGCAAAATGAATGTTTTCCTCTGAGAACTGGCACTGAACAGAAGGAAGGAAATGCCTACTCCAATTCAAGCATGTTTTAATCTCTGGAGAAGTGGGTACTGGGGAGGGGCAATATTGGCTGAGGAATCAGTGGGAAAGTCATAAATTTTGCCTCTTATCCCAGCAACTAAAATTCTTCCTTTAGAGTGCCACCCACTCTTTTTTTTCTCCTAAAAGGATTTGGATAATGAACAATCACTTTCTAAATTCTCAAGTTCAAAAATCTCTCAGTGGAGGAAGAAAAGGGAGTTTTTGAGTAAATCTCTAAAGGCTTGATGAATCATTGAAAAACACGCTCAGAAATTTCAAGATTCACACACACCTCATGAATATACCATCTGAATCTAATCTGAAGAATCTGGCACTAAAACAAATCAACAGTTCCTTACCTCTTCCTCTCTTTGATACTTTTAATATCTAACAAGGCCAACTCATTTAATCTTTTTTTTTTTTTTTTAAAACAATTATCTCTCATTCAAAGATACAGATGAACAGTAAACACTAGTGTGATCGATTTCCCAAAAGTCTGACCCACAGTCAGCCAAAAACAGATTGGTGGTGGTGGAGGGCGAATTCTACATGTAGAGTGACATGGACTCATCACAATGTCAGTGTCCCAGAAAACTTAAAAAAAAAAAAAAAAAAAGTGGTGGTAGTGGTGGCTGTTCTAAAGTAAATGAGATTTAAGAGACATGGCAAGCAAAGAGAATGTAGAAACTTGGAGCTTAGTTCTTGATTGTGATAGTGTGATTGTAAAGGAGAATGCCTTTGTTCTTAGGCGCTACATGCTGAAGTATTTAAAAACAAAATGTCTTGACATGTCCAGCTTATTTTTAAAAGTTATCATCAATGAGAGGCAGAGATAGACAGAAAGAAAAGGAGGCAAATGTTAAACAAACAAACAAACAAACAAACAAATTTTGGCCTAAATATTTATTTGGAGTTTGCATTGGAAAAATTCCCTGTTGCTTGTTCAAGTCCAGGGAAGACTATGAGTTCACCAATTGGCTTCAGAGTATAAATTGGACTATTCTGACATGTTCTAAAGATCTATCGTTAGCCTGGCTTCCATTCAAGTTTTAGCTAACAGGAAGCACTTGATTCTCTGAAGAGGTGTGTCACAGCAGAATTTCTTACAGATGTTCCTTACAAATGTATTCCAAATTTGTTTCTCTCAAATAATTTTTCAATCATTTTCTACACCCACTTCATTAGATTTTAAATTTAATTTGCAAGCAAAATGGCATTTGCATTTTCTTGAGTAACTGTGTCCCTTCTATTCCCTCCCATTCCCATTTCTAGAATCTCAAGTATGTTATGATATGTTCCACAATAATTGCATTGTAAAATGTGATGACCCGTGATTATAGGGAGGTTATTCAGAAAAAATTCCCTCACTATCTAGTCACACTAAAGCCTTGATTCATACATTTGAAAAAACGTCCATGGTTATGTGAGCCAGTGGAGAATCTTTGTGTTTTAATAGGTCACATAGCCCAGGGTCTTGGACCTGCTCACATATGGGAGTTTTTGAACATGATTTTAAAGTAAGTCCTTTGGGGCTTCTTTTAACAATATCACAAGTAGTTTGGAGGAAATTTACTTTTTTTTTTTTTTTTTTTTTTTAAAAAAGAATCCTCATTGCAAATTTGACCATTTTATTCTTTTGTTGGGTCATTGTTTTTGAACATCTGGCAGTCAGCACATGGGTGTAAAAGGCTTGTATTCAGCAGTTCTTTGGCAAGATCAGTAACCTAAAAATTTGGCCCCAATTCTTTTATATCATTGAAAGATTCACCTCTCTGTCTATTACTTACTCTTTCGTTCCACTTGTACTTGAAGTTTCAATTTTTTTTCTCAAAAGCATTCTGTAATTCAAGTCATTCCAATCGAAACTTTAGTAATGCTATGCTGGGCATTGTGTGGGGCAATGCAGGGGAGACAGGGAGGAGTAGAACGTGGCCTCCTGGTTTGTAAGGAGAATGTGACCCAGCAGGAAATAGAAGACATATGTGTTAATTCCTCCTATGTAGTGTATGGAATATTCCACATGGGAGTTGTAAACAATGGGTTCCTTACCCATGACTTCAGCACAATTAGAGGTTCTTTCCTCATGATTCAAGTGTTCATCTCCCTCCTCCCCCAACATCCAGAGTCAGGCAACTACCTACTCTATTAGGGTTAATTGGGTTACCAGCCTAGAGTGAATTTCTTGAGTCAAAGTTAGTGACATTCATTTTATACCTTTAGCACCCATCAGCGTTTGTGGTATATAGGAAGGCCTTGAAAATTATTGTAGTACAGAATGGTGGCTGGCTGGATGATGAATGGTTATCCCAAAAGCTGACGTCTCTAAATACTTCCATAATCAGACTGATACAAGCTTCAGAGTTTGGAGACCTTTGGTTTCAATCTCTTACCGATACTGCTTTATGAAGCCAGGCATGAAATCACCATGGTGAGAAAAATGACAAGGAATTAGATTCTCTCATGTTTATACATATATATATATACACACACACATATGTATATGTATACACATGTGGTATACATATAAACCCCACTGGTGACTTCTGCCTCTTTTTAGTATTACCATTGTGATGATTTGAGTTGCGACTACATGCCAGAATGATAAGTGCTTTACACATATTATCTCTAATCCTCACAGTACTATAAGTTAGGCTCTATTTTCCCTAATTCACAGATGAGAAAACTAAGTTTCAGAGGTTAAATAATTTGTCTTAGATCACACATCTAGGAAAAGCCTCCTAGAAACCAAATTTCACTATATGAATTAATAAAATCCATGTCTGACATTGACCTAATCAAGGAATTTAGTGGTAGAACATGGTTGACAAGTGATAGAGTAGGTTCCATGTAAAACCAGAAAGTAGATGAGGTCTGACTTCAGCACTTTCAGCCTTTTGATAATGTTCAGTACAGGACTGGGCCACCGTTCTTTCCCTCTTTCCTCCACAAGTCTTATCTTAACGAAAATCACAATAACAGAGCTATATACCTCAGTGAACTTAAGTTTTGTTTTTTCACTTAGGGAGATCAGAAGTTGTAGTCTCCCTCTAATAGTTAATAAAACATTTTAACCATGTTATGAGGATTTCAGGTGTAAGTTAGTAAGAGACAGGAATATTTTGAAGGGACTTACTTTTGCACATGAAATTCACAAAGATACAACTTTGTGAATTTCATGTGCAAAATTGGCTGCATAGTCATCTGTGTATTAATTATTCTGTAGATAATCATTCACTGAAGATATATTTATTGAGTGCCTTCAGTATATCAAGTCCTATTCTAGTTGCAAGATAGACTACATAATTTGCAGGTCTCAGTTCAAAATCAAAATATGAAGTTCCTTGTTCCAAAATTAAGAATTTTAAGATGGTGACAGCAGAGCATTAAACAAGGCATACAACCCTTGCAAGCTCTTCTATGTAACTGTGTAGCTCACACATCCATGAAGCTGACCCTGGCTAGGTGCTCAGGATATAATGGTGAGTAGAAACTGTTTTTCCCCTCATGTAAGTCATAGTCTATTAAAGGAGACAGATTGTAAACCAATAATCACATTAAAAAATTTGATTATTTGATAAATATAAAACACAATAGTAATTATATACCAAAAGAATTACTCCAAAGGGAAAGAGTGAAGTTCCAGGAGATAGTTTATCAAAGGAAGATATCTAGGTCTGTGCTCAGAGAATGCTTTCAGGAGAAGTAATATTTAAAGGATAGGGAGAAATAAACTAGGTGATGAAGGGAGGGAGATGCCCTCCAGGACAAGGGAGCATTTATCAGAACACACTCAGGAACTGTGGGGGGCAGGGTGTCGCATGTCATAGAATTGAAGGAAGGATTGTGTATGGAGAATAAAGGGAGAGTGTAGTGGGAGCCCAGATCAGAGAGTTAGACACAGCCGGACACTGAGCAAAACTTGGCCTTGTAGGCTTGTGTGAGGATTTCAGTCTTTATCTCAGGGACAATGGGGATCCACTAAAGAGTTTTAACCAGGGGGCCGAGAGTAAAGGGTCTGAGGCTGAAAAGGGGACACAGTGGATACGGAGCCACCCTTTAGGAGGCTGCTGTGGCAGTTGGGCTAGAGATAATAGTGGCTTAGCCTGGGATAATGGCCAAGGTGGTGGGAGATGTGGGGAGTTCTCTGGGCAAGCACATACAGAAAGGAAGGAAAAACAGAAGGATTGGAGAATTTCTGGATGACCTTGTATGAGTATGACGCTGGCAGAGGAAGTTTAAAATGAGGGCCCAAATCACATTGTGCTTGGCCTTGCCCATCCTAGAAACTGTTTAGAAAAATGAGATAAATAAATATTTTGAGGTATGAGAAAGAATAAAACACTTTCCTCTTCTACAAACCCATCTCACTTTGAAGAGGAGAAAAATCAGTGATTTCGTTTAGTCCCTTGAGTAATGAGAGCTGTGGGTGGTCACAGTTAGAGGTTTGAAGCCTCCTCTAACTCTACAGGAGCTGGATTGTACTAAAATGTCAGATCAGTCTGGAGGGGAAATGAATCACTAGAACAGCTGAAATGCAGACTTTTTGCTGTGTTCTCCCTTACCTAAGGGACAGCCATGGCTTTGCAACCATTAACTTTCCTTGAAAAGGAATTCAGACTGCCTCTGAAAGATCTGCAGAGCTGTGAAGGCTGAAAACCAAGTTATTCTTGCAAAGGTCTTTAAGTAAAACCGGCTGCTAAAAAACAACAACAAAACTACCCTTCCCTTGACTTAGTCAATTTAAAAAATTGTAATGGAGCCTTCTTAGCTTTTAAATTGAGGGACAAGTGGGTAAGAACAAACCAGAATCAAATAGTATAGCAGGAGTTCCTTCTTCCTTTTCTTTCAATGCCCTTGCTTTCTCCCCACTACGCTGCCAGAACTCCTACGTCTTTTTAGAGGCTTTTGTTTTCTAGGGACTGAATTCTTTTTTTTTTTTTTTTTTTGAGACGGAGTCTCGCTCTGTCACCCAGGCTGGAGTGCAGTGGCTGGATCTCAGCTCACTGCAAGCTCCGCCTCCCGGGTTCACGCCATTCTCTGACAGGCGCCTGCCACCTCGCCCGGCTAAGTTTTTGTATTTTTAGTAGAGACGGGGTTTCACTGTGTTAGCCAGGATGGTCTCGATCTCCTGACCTTGTGATCCGCCCGTCTCGGTCTCCCAAAGTGCTGGGATTACAGGCTTGAGCCACCGCGCCCGGCGGGACTGAATTCTTACTTCCCTGCTCAAGGGATCATCTCAACTTGTTATTCTCATTAGAGTAATTTTTACAAGACCGTGTTTATCATATTAGGAACAAATGTGTTTGGAATTGGGGGTGCTTTAAGCTCTCTTTTAATGCACAGTGTTTTTCGGCAGCTGGCTAACTCCTAGCAAACTTGGCCTTACAAGAGGTCACCAGAATTAGGTACTAGGACTATGTACAAACCATGTACTAGGCACAGTTTATAAACACCTATTACATTGAAACCCACCCAGTATTCAGTTAGTAGTATGGGTGATTTGGTGAATTAAATCCATAATAAAATCCTATCAAAATCTCTCCCTCCCCTCTGATCTATCAGAACTGCTAAAGAGCTCAGCTAACAAGCCTGTGTGTGACAGTTCAGTGTTATGCACAGTCTGCTTTCTTTGGTCTTACTGATGCAGAGAAATGGCAGGAAGTTAGGTATAAGGATTAAAAATAGGAGCATATAGACCAAATGTAGGCTGTTGACCTTTAAAAAAACTGATGCCTAATCATACTAGAAGAATGTTACGTTATAAAAGAAACAAGTGTTTCTTTTATAAGTGAAACAGATCTACATGAATGCTTTCTTTTCTTCCACATATACATAATTTAGTCATCTCAATTAGAGTTTTTTGCTTTGGGGTTTGATTTAAAAAAAACCAGAATGTCTTTTTGTCTGTTCTCCCTGATGCCAAGAAATTGATTACAGATTTTATAAACTGGTTTTCCTCAGTGAGGAAATTTCTTGTCTACTTTTAGCCCCCATTCCTAAAATCATCATCCCATGGATCTCCATGAAATGAACTGCATATGTGCACATCTCTGATTTGCATCTTTTCCTGATATTCATAAAACCTGCCACAAGTGAAAGGAAAGAAAGTGATGCTCATTGATTGGTTTCCTGCCCACCATCAAGGTCTGGGATCATAAATAAAGTCTGGGGCTCCACTTGCTGCAGAGACACAGTAGATGGCAGTGTGCAACACAGAAGTATGAGATTCCCGACTGTCTCAGCCTTGGATGGGCAACTGACTGGGAGGAGGTTGAATCTCTGGGCATGGATGCTGTTTTTCCAGCCTCGTCAGAGAGAGAGGTTGTCTTCCTAGGAAATGCTTTTTTCTGCATAAACTTGGTTTTGCTGATTCAATCAACTGCAGTTATTTGGGCTACTTTGGCACCAAAGAATGTTAAGCTTCTTTAAGTCTGAAAAATGTCTGTGCTTCAAAACTCTACTTAAATGCATAAAATAATCTTTCACTTATATGATATGCTAACCTCCTTGTGCTTCATATTCTATTAATTTTATTAAAACAAGATCACTCTGGATAACCTACAGATAAGCACTCTGGACATGTCATAAGCACATGTTGGATATACCAGGACTTGGTGGTTTTTCAGCATCATAGGTGGACCCCCATGAGTACCCACATGAGTACCCCCATGTAATCTCAAAGACCACATTTAATTAGGTGACTCTGTTGGATATTTTAAATCATTTAAATATTTCTGCATAATATTTTCCCCAAAATTTAGTAGTAATTCCTCTATAGCCTTAAAATATATTTAAACTTTTTTTTTTTTATTATAGAAGGTATAGGCGACTGGGGTCATTTTGCTGAATATTAAAATTACTTTCTTATTATAATAAACCATTTATACATTGATAGTTATTATTAAACATTAGCAAAGGAGACCTTACTTAGCACCAGTAACAGATATTTTTAAAAAGAGAATTTTCCTAGAAGAAGAGGTCTCAGAGGAAAGGAGATATGTTGTTTACAAATCATATACAGCACTTAATTACACTGAGATTTAATCATTTCAATAGACACACACTCACACACATTTTCTCAAGCCTTCTCTCCTGGCTGGATTTGTGTCTTCAGATTGGGGGCTTTGCTCTGATCTCTATTTTACAGTGTTTAGCCTGCCTAGACTTTCCTACTTGGACTAATGTGCTCCACTGTATTTATCTTTCCAGACCTCTTGTTCGTTTAGATTTCAGAGTTCTGTCCAATTCCGTGGTCTCTTGGAATTCCCAGCTTTGGCTTTTCCTGGCCTGACTCATTCTGCTGGCACCCAAGGCTGGCCCAGTTAGGCTGAACCACTGGGCATTTTCAGAGTTGCCACCATTTGACTAGAGGTCTTGGAATTCCAGACTTGGGTTGTTGATTGCAGGGTTCTCCTTCCTCAGTGTCTGAGACACAGGCTTTTGGTGATTGCCTTTCCCCTTGCTTTAAATGCTGGTGTTTCTCAGGGCTCTTACTCTAGGCCCTCCTTTCTCACACTGCACAGTTTTCCTGGGCTGTCTCAACCACTTTTCTGGCTCCCAGTTGCCATTTCACTTCCATGCTGATCACTTCCAAGTCCTTGTCTGTAGCCTAGATCCCTTGCCTGACCTTCAGAATTGTAGGCCCTCACATCTATAAACACTGACATGTCTCACTGGCACTTCCATGAGACCAACATTTCACGTTTTGTTTTCCCCACATATTGTTCTTCCTGCTTATCCCACTGATTCAGCATCCATATCTGTGTCTAGGCCAGAAATCTCATATTCATTCTTGATTTCTTTTTCTTCCTCCAAAGAATGACTAAATCCTGTTGATTCTGGCTCCTAAATATATTGGGGAACTATTGAAATTTTTTTTCCACCAGTTTCTTCTGCTGTTTCCTTCTATCAGGCCACCATCATCTTTTACTTGGATCTCTGCAACAGCCTTCTAACTGATCTCCTTGACTTCAGTCTTGCTCCTTTGCAATCCACTTCCCATGCTGAAACTGAATTATATCCTTTGAATGCTCGTTTGGCCATGTTTTTTCTTGCTTAAAAAACCAAAAAACTCTTCTATGGCTTACTTCCCTAGCTCTGACTCTTTCTTCTCAACCATTAGGCCTCTACCTGGATTCCATTTTTTCTCCCTCTCTCTCTTTGTTGTTTTTTTTTGAGACAGAGTCTTGCTGTGTTGCCCACGCTGGAGTGCAGTGGCCCGATCTTGATTCACTGCAACCTCCACCTCCTGGGTTCAAGTGATTCTCCTGCCTCAGTCTCCTGAGTAGCTGGGACTTCAGGTGTGCGCTACCATGTCTGGCTAATTTTTGTATTTTTAGTAGAGATGGGGTTTCACCATGTTAGCCAGGCTGGTCTCAAACTCCTGATCTCAGGCAATCCACCTGCCTCAGCCTCCCAAAGTGCCGGAATTACAGATGTGAGCCACCGCACCCGGTTGATTCCATTTTCTCTTAATACTTATCCTGACCCTTTCAAGCTTTCGCAAAGCACTCTTTCATCTACTCTATAGCATGATGTGCTTTCCCTACTATAACATTTACAGAACATGTTACATTTGCTAGTTTACTTGTCTCTAACCCCCACTAGTCTGCAAGTTCAGGAACTATACTTAGCGTGCTCATCTATTTTATATCTATTACTTAGGAAATTGCCTCAAATATTGTAGGGACATGGGATACAGGGGTATAGTAGTGTATTATTTGTGGTAATAATACATGAAGAAATAAACTCATTGCAAATTATCAATGCATAATACTTGTTGGACACTTCCCATAGGACAGTTAGGGTGATGGGTAATTGGAGTTGTGTTAGTGTGGGAGGAAGGCTTGGTTAGAAAAATAAAGCTATAGCAATTATCTTGAATCCATTCCATTCATGTAGGATAGGTTCATTAACACTGGTTTGAAAGGTCTTTGATGATTTTAAGAAATAAACATTACTTGTATGGAGGTTCTGGAAAGAGAATGTCTGAAACAAGTCAAAATACAATCTCCTTTGTTATTTATATGTAGATGTGATTAAAAAGGTATATATGTAACCAGCAGTCCATTGCAACATACTATAGACAGTCTTGACTACTTCACAACATTATTTCCCTTCTCATATACTAGTCTTATCTCCCTTCATCATGCTATAACATAAAGGGCATCGGCTGTGTCATTCCATGATTTTTTTCTGGAGAGGATCTTACTACTTAGCAGAGTACCTCAAAGATAGTAGACACTCAATAGATGTTCATGTGCTCTTGGATGTTGCTGGCTTTCCTGTAACTTCTGAAGAATATTTATTTTGATTAGTTTATTTTGCCTAACATCCTGACAATAGGCAGCATGCTACTAAGATGATGTGTTGTGTTTACATGATAGTTAATTGAAAGATTTCACTGCATAGTTGAAAGATTTGACTCTCTCTACTAAGTTCACAGGACTGTGCTGACTCTGCTAATTAGTTATTATCTTTTCTTGTTTTGCAATAATACCATGCTAAGGAACTCACTAATAGAATTTTTAAAAAGCTGAAGAGTTAGTCAGGCAGAGAAGTACTGACAAGGACATTTAAAAGTATAGCAAAAGATCAGGCACAGTAGATCATCATGCTGTAATCTCAGCATTTTGGAAGGACGAGGCAGGCAGATTGCTTGAGGCCAGGAGTTTGAGACCAGCCTGGCCAATATGGTGAAATCCTGTCCCTACTAAAAATACAAAAATTAGCTGGGTGTGGTGGCACATGCCTGTAGTCCCAGCTGTTTTGGAGGCTGAGGCACGAGAATCACTTGAACCTGAGAGGCAGTGGTAACAGTGAGCTGAGATTGTGCCACTGCACTCCAGCCTAGGTGACAGAGTTAAACTCTGTCTTGAAAAAAAAAAAAAAGTATAGCAGTTCTAATGAATCATATCTGTTTCTTCAGTTAGGATGTAAAGTATCAGTAAAATACAAGATACGAACCAGGCATGGTGGCTCATGCCTATAATCTCAGTACCTTGAGAAGCTGCGGTGAGAGAATTGCTTGAGCCTAGGAATTTTAGACCAGCCTGGGTAAGACTCTGTCTCTACAGAAAATAAAGAAAAACTAGCTGGGTGTGGTGGCACACAACTGTGGCCCCAGCTACTCGGGAGGCTGAGGTGGAGGATCTCTTGAGCCCGGGAGATCGAGGTTGCAGTGAGCTGAGATTGCACCACTGCACTCCAGCCTGGGCAACAGAGTGGACCTGTCAAAAAAAAAAAAAAAAAAAAAAAAAAAGATATAGTAGAAAACAAAGATGAGATTTGGGATTCTGGATTTCCAGGTTCATGGATGAAGTCTGATAAGTTGCTATGACTGTCAAAATAGCATAGATTCATAGTTGCAAGAAGTTAAAAGGATTAGGTTAGCACCTGTTTCAATTAAACTTTGATGGAATTGAATGCACAAAATAGAAAAATTATAACATACACTGTTTTAAACAAGATAGAAGTTTATTTCTGTCTCATGTGAAAGATGGCCAGAGGTAAGCAATCCAGACAGGTGTTAGTAACACATCAACGTGTTACTAACTTGGGGGTGGCACGAGTCTTAAATTCATTATCCAAGAGATTAAGATGATAATAGCACTGACCTCATGGAGCTAAGAGGATTTAATAATAAAAAACATATGAAGTACTTGAATAAACAGCTGGCACATATAACATGCTCAATAGGTGTTACATATTAACGTGAGGGAGCCTCAGATTACTCAAGTGATGAATAAATAGTAACTAACATTCTGATAACTTACATGGAGGAAGATGAGGGATCTATGAGAGGACATCATAGGAATTTCTCACCTAGTTTGGAGGCTCTGGGAACACTTTTCTGTGGAACTAATGCCCCAGATATATCTGAAAGATGAGTAGGTGTTAGTCGGGTGGCTGGCTGGGGATGGTTCCAATCAGAGAGAATTCACCTATCCTGGATTAAGAAGGGCACCAGAAAGGAGTGAAAGGAGGCTTTGTATCTGAATTTCAGAAGATGAGGCTGGAAAGGAGCAAGGCCAGGGCCAGGAGAACCTGTTAGGGATTTGGGTTCTTATTTGGAGAGTAATGGGCAACCACCAATGAGGATCAATCGGTTGGAGGAGGAAGTTACCATGAGCCTGGATCTCTGCGTCCAGGGCTCCCGACCCCCAGGGGCTGATGCTCCCAGGTGGGACTGACTGTAGACAGCTTGCCTTGATGTATCTGGCATCCCAGAGTGGGGGTGGCGCTCCAGCCATTTTGAGAGATTCATAGTATGCATTTGATAACACATCGAACGCCAGAGAACTGGGTGGAAAGGAAGCTTATTTTGATTCACATTTCCTCACTCACACAAAAATGTTCCGAAAGCCCTAAACTAGAGGAGAGAATGTATGCATAATCTGACACTTGTATTTGGCTCTAGAAACCACAAATGTAAAGAGCTCAAGTGGCATGGTCGCTTGTGTGTCCGTATTCTGCACTCCTGAAATTCCCTTGGATTCACACTGCCCCCCTCTGGCCCCTGCTTGGGGTCTGGGACCTACCAGTGAAAGAAGGGTGGGCCCACTTGGGTAACTGAGCACTACTCATTTATTCCACTCATTTATGCTTACAGTGGTTGAAATTTACATAGGGACTCAGGTGAGAGCAAATTATTCTTGCAGATAACGTGCTGTAGATGTGGAAATCTGTTGTCGGTTCTCATACAGCTATGAGCACACCATGTGCATAAAATGCATGAACATTATTCAATTTTTTTTTCTCAATATGTTTGACAAAAATTTAGAGGAACAAAAATAAGGGAGTTCATTAATAGAACTATAGTAGGAACTACTTGTTATCAAATATGTAATTATGGAGTCTAATCATCTCATCTCTGGTTTTTACTATAGTCTGTCCTCTAAAACAAGTGTGGAAGTGGAGCATTCTACATATCCTAAGTGCCAAAAATATTCTCTTCATGAAATTCACCAAATCTGCAAAAACCAGCTCTTTTTGAAGAGAAGAGCCAGGGAACTCCATTAGTAGGCTTTGATGGCATTAATAATTCAGAGAGGTGCCAGCTATCTTCTTTGAGATAGACGGAAGGGTTCCTTTTAATGTATAACCAGGCAGTAGAGAGGAGAGGACCTGGGTTAGAGAGAGGAGGTTGCAAGCCAGCACCTGTCCCACACCAGGGAATGGAAATAATTGTGAAAAGCTGCCCCACTACAGCTGCTGCCTTTTGAAAAATGCAAACTGTGTTTTGAGCAAACATATCATCCGCTTGTAAGTATCTTAGATTCCTGACAGATCTGATTATTCCCTCCTCCCCACTAGTGGCTTCATCTTATCTAATTAGCGTGTGTGAAAGTTGATTTCTTTTTTAATCAGGACGCTATGGAAGCAAAATTAATTTGTGATTTAATCTTAACTCATGGAAGCATTAATGATAATTAAAAATTATTCTAAAAATTAAAAAAATTTTCATGCACATTTTTGATATGTTGTCATGAGAGTATTAAGATATCACAGATAAGTGGCTTCCAATATTTCCAGCACTTGAAAATTTTAAAAAATGATGCTTCTCTCTGAATTCAGTATTCCTGTAGTAATGGAGAATCTGGGAATCAAAGCGAGTATTTCTGTTAAAAAAAATTATTTCTCCTGGCAGACAAAAGCTTAGTAGCATGAAGTTAGTGTATGGTCAGGTCACAGTCAGAGCTGGCTGAAAAATGTAAAAATCAATAAGAAATGATGCTTTTTTGTTATTATCAAACATCTGTTGAGGACCTAGTAGCTGTTATTCAGTGATAGTGAAAAACCTGATTTGGAATCATAACTGCAGTTAAATAAATTAAATGAAAAAGTGAAAAAACCTCATCATTATTGGAAAAAGGAGAGAAAATGTTCCATATTTAGCCATATCATATGTATTAGTTTTGAGATGGCAGAAGCCAAACCAAAAGATGGCTGGATGCATCATTAGAGTTTTTGGTTATGAAGGAACTAAGATTTGCTGCTGTCACTTAGAGTTATAGAATTTGTAGTAGAGCAATGATCTGTGAATAGGTTAGAGAGGTCCTGGAGGTCCCTGAGACACTTTTAGGGAATCTGCAGAATCCTCCCTTTTCCAACTAAACATCTGTGGGAAGCCCCATTTTTTTCCACATATTTAAATCAAAGCAACATATGACAACAGGTTCAGCAAAAGTAGATGTAAGAATCCAGATGTCTTTTATTAAGCAAAAATTACAGTTTTGCAAACATTCAAAACAATGGAACTCTTCTAAGTAAGTGTTTTTGTTTTAGAAAATAGTTATTTGTTTAAATAAAACTATATTATTTATGTTAACGTAATGATTTTATTTTAATTAGTGAAATAGAGCTTTAAAAAATTCTCAGTTTGAATTTCTAATATTGTAAATATGAAGAAATATAATTCATATGAACAAAAAGCTTTTTGGAGTTCTCATTTATGTATAAGAGTGCAAATGATAGCACCTTACGCCTGTAAGAATAATTTTTTTTTTTTTTTGAGATGGAGTCTCGCTCTGTCACCCAGGTTGGAGTGCAGTGGAGTGACCTTGGCTCACTGCAACCTCCACCTCCCAGGTTCAAGCAATTCTCTGCCTCAGCCTCATGAGTAGCTGGAATTACAGGTGCCCGCCACCACACCTGGCTAATTTTTGTATTTTTAGTAGAGATGGGATTTTGGCATCTTGGCCAGGCTGGTCTTGAACTCCTGACCTTGAGATTCACCCGTCTTGGCCTCCCAAAGTGCTGGGATTACAGGCATGAGAAAAAAAATAAAAATAAAAATAAGAAAGAGAAAAGATAACAAATGCTGGCAAAGATATGAAGAAAAGAGAAACCTTGTACACCATTGGTGGGAATGTAAATTAGCACAGCTATTATGAAAACTAGTATGGGGGCTCTTCAAAAAACTAAAAATAGAGCTACCATGTGATCTAGCAATTCTACTTCTGGATATATAACCAAAGAAAAGAAAATCAGTACATTGAAAAGATATCTGCTCTCCTATGTTCATAACAGCATTATTCACAATAACCAAGATATGGAATCAACCTATATTCATCAATGATGAATGCATAAAGAATCAGGATATTCCTCAATGGATGAATACATAAAGAAAACATGGTACATGTGCACGATGGAATACTATCGAGTCGTAAGAAATGCTATCATTTTCAACACTATGGAACCTGGAGGACATTATGTTGAGTGAAATAAGCTGGCACCGAAAGCAAATACTGCATGATTTCACCTATATGTGGAATGGAAAAAAACATAAAAAAATTGAACTCATGGAAGCACGGAGTAGAATTGTGGCTACCGGGTACTGGGATAGAAAGAAGACTGAAATGGGGGAGATGTTGGTTAAAGGGTACAAAATTTTCAGGCAGACAGAAGGAATATACTTTGGAGATCCATTGTACATCATGGTGGATATAATTAATGATAATGTATAGCATACCTAAAAATTGCTAAGAGAATAGATTTTGAATACTCTTATGATAAAATGATAAGTATGTGAAGTGACAGATATGTTAATTGGTTTAATTTAATCATTTCACAGTGTATACATACATCAGACAATTAAAAAATAAATGGTAATTCTGGGTAAAGAATACATCTGTTTATACTATTCCTACAAATTTTCTGTGTCTAAAATTATTTCAAAATAAAATGAAAGAAAAAATGATATTTTTGAATAATTAAAAAAGAGAGTGTAAGGATTCTTGAGATTAAAATAAAAATAAAAATGGAAGAAATAAAGGATATTTTTGCTGAATGATTTTTAAAAAGAGTTTAAAGGGTCCTGAGATTACAATTTAAAAAGTTTGAGCTCCTAACCTTATGTGATCTGCCCACCTCGGCCTCCTGTAGTCCCAGTTACTGGGGAGGCTGAGGCACGAGAATCACTTGAACCTGAGAGTTGGAGGTTGCAGTGAGCCAAGATCAAGCCACTGCACTCCAACCTGGGAGACAGAGCAAGATTGTGTCACCAAAAAAAAAAAAAAAAAAAAAAAAAAAAAAAAAAGCTTGAGACCCGCTCCTGCAAGTATTTAACTCACAGAAATGGAGATAGCACCAGGTAAAAATGAAGTAAAAGCTGTGTAAGCTGTGTGTTCGGCCTTGCAGAACAGGAAGCCTGAGAAAGGAGAGGTTATTTAGAATGCAGGTTATCTCGGGGAAAACGTATATTCCAGCGATCCTCTCTGCAATGGGACTTCATTCACCCTCCAAATACCTTTTTTGAAGTTTGTGTCTTAGCTTTCCTCTATTGTGACTTTTACTGCTCCTTCTGCTCTGAATACAGACACCATAAAATTTACTGTTCATCCAAGAACACTTTTGAGAGTAAAAAATGGAATTATTAATAATTACAGGACAATAGCCTTGCCTGGCTGCCATCTTTCTTATCCTGTCCAGTAAGTACCCCTAAAAGTAGAATTGTTGAATCAAAGGACATGAAAACTGTTGTAGATCCTGTCCACTCATGATTATATCAGGAATAGGAACACCAATAATCACATTAGCCATGAGGTGATTAGGTTTCAACAGTGAATTTCTGTATTTGATCTCCAACACATTTTGCTTTTTAAAGCTGAGTTCTGAAATTAGAAACAAGAGCAGATGGCAGTAGATTCACTTTAATTCAGAGAGTTATTAAGAAATTTTGAATTGTTTTACTATAAAATTTTAAGCGTGTTTTAATGTCGTCATAAACGGAAGGGTGGGTTGATGAGTTTACTCAGATTAGGGTGGTACAACCTTTGGGGCGGAGCCTCTGACTCTGGTTGGTTGGAGAATGTTTTCCAGGCCGTATAAAAATGCCGGTGTCTCGGCGCTGAAACTCAGAGAGGAGCAGAGGTCTGTAGAGGTAGAGGTGCCGGCTTCGGAACTTTCAGACTTCTGCTGGAAGTCTCCAAGTCAAGGTAAGTTACGCCTTCTGTTTAAGCTATTTCCAATGTCCTATTCTCTCTTTGGCTACAAACTGGTGTTTTCGAATACCTTTAACTATTTATTTTAGAGGAGAAAAAACTAGTTTTTTCCTGTGCCAGGGAACTTTCTTCACCTTTAACTATAACATTGCCGTTTAAATTTTTACATATGAACCTCAGGTCGCTCTTTGCATGAACTTGTATTTTTTTTTTTTTTTTTTCTTGAGACGGAGTCTCGCTCTGTCGCCCAGGCTGGAGTAAAGTGGCGCGATCTCGGCTCACTGCAAGCTCCGCCTCCCGGGTTCACGCCATTCTCCTGCCTCAGCCTCCCGAGTAGCTGGGACTACAGGCGCCCACAACCGCGCCCGGCTAATTTTTTGTATTTTTTAGTAGAGACGGGGTTCCACCATGTTAGCCAGGATGATCTTGATCTCCTGACCTCGTGATCTGCCCGCCTCGGCCTCCCAAAGTGCTGGGATTACAGGCGTGAGCCACCGCACCCGGCCGTGAACTTGTATTTTTGTGTGTTTTCAACTACACTGGATTTGCTGTTTTAAAATAGTTTCTTTTTATTTTCAGAATATTTCTTAAAGAATTCTGGGTTTTTGGCGGGGCGCCGTGGCTCGTGCCTGCACTTTGGGAGGCTGAGGTGGGTGGATCACGAGGTCAGGAGACCAGCCTGGCCAACATGGTGAAACCCCATCTCTACTAAAAATACAAAACTCAGCCGGAGGCCGAGGAAGGAGAATTGCTTGAACACGGGAGGCAGAGCTTGCAGTGGGCCGAGATCGTGCCACTGCACCCCAGCCTGGGGGACAGAGCAAGACTCTGTCTCAACAAAAACAAAAACAACGACAAGAAAAGGACTTTGCTTCGGGTTTTCACTTACATACACTTGACCACTTTTAGTAGTTGTGTCATAATTAACTGAATAATTTTATTATTGTTAGATAATTCGATTGTTCCTGATCATTTGGGATGGTAGTTAACACTGCAATGAACAACTTGTTAATAAGTGTAGCATTTTTTTCTTTTTTTGTAAAATTGTTTTCTTAGATACATTCCAAGGTGGGTTAGACAATTAGATTTCCAGCACCATGTTAAATTTCCCATTAAATTGAAAAAGATAACAGAATTTAAGAAGGAGGTAATCTCTGTCTGCCAGCCAGGCACCATCAGATTGGAATGCTGATCAGGACTTGGAAGACAAAGTTTTATGTGGGCAGATACCCTGTCTATTACACACGTTTGTGTTTCCAGAGTCCAGTTGAGGCCAAGAGCACAGAAGGGTCTCAATAAGTATTTGTTGGAAAGAGATTAGAGATTATATTCTGGGATGTAGGACAGTTCTAGTAACTCAGGCTGGCCTCAGTGGTGTTCACTTCCTCTCTCTGGTAATGTTGATGCTGCTCCTCTTTCTGTCCCTCATTCTGTTACTACCGTCACCACTGAATGTGTGATTTGTGGGTTCTTGGTAAGAAGTTCTGCTAGTTACTGCTCAGTGTAAGCTCTTATTGGAGAATAGTCCTCTGTTCATATCGTCTCGAAGGTGCTGTCTAGCTTTGTGAGGCTGTCTTTGGGTCATGGGTCTAGCCAGGTCCAATATGCTGTGCCCAGCATGTCAGAGACAGCTCACTCAAAGAATGACAGTCATGGTGAGAAGTCCTCTGGGAGCACCAGAGGCTCTCAAGCTTTGGGAGCAGTTGGGGTAACAGGAGGGCATCTTCCTTGTCTGGAACATCTTTTTGGTTTGTATTGGCATGATTTTTTGGAGAAGTTTATGACAACTATATTTTTATTCACATTAATTCAAGCCTTAATTAGTTTTATTAGGGTGCTTTAAAGCATTTCATCTAATAACACTTTGTCCTTAAACTTGATTGGGCATCTCATTTTGCAGTGGATTTTGCTGGCTTTACTCACATGTAATTTTCCTGGAAATTCTGAGGGTTCCTTAGAGTCACTTTTCTGTGACGATTAATGTAGAATTGGCTTTATTTTCATGATTGAATTTAGACATGAAAATTCTTTTTCCTGAACTGCAGGTGATCTACAAAGAAATACTGAGTGGAGACTATACTGAGATTCTATTAAAGACCCACTTGAATTCAGCCCCCACTAGAAGAAACTTTGGCCAGAGCAACCAACACATCACCTGGAAGTCTTCAGACTAGGTAAGCTGCACTGTCTGAAAAGACAGTTTCCACTGCCCTATTCCTGTCTTGTGATTATCTAGAGTATGGAGAGTTTTGAAATCATTTTTATCACCATGACTACATTCTTGTGATTCTCTAGCAATTTAGTGTCACTTTCATACACAAGCTACAGAAATAATTAATTTTTGTTATTCTTAATTTCTTAGTTAATAAATTTATTGTTATTTATTACATAATATAATTCATTTATGCCAATAACTTATTTATTAATTTATGTTATTTAATCTTGGATTTAGAGTATTGAAGACCTCCCAAGTGCTTCCAGAAGCCAATAAAGGATCATTTCAGTCTACTTCACGGCTAAGGAGTAACCCTTAAGTACCATGGCCCAAAACCTGCAAGCAGAGTTGTCCTGTCCAGTTTGCCTGGATTTTTTCTCCTGTCCCATTTCTCTCTCTTGTGCACACATTTTCTGCTTTGATTGCATCCAGAATTGGATCCTAGAAAACCATGATTTTAGAGCGATGTGCCCCTTGTGTCGAGATGTGGTGAAGGCACCTCCTTTGGAAGAATGGCAAGTGAGAGCCATAGCACTTATCGCCAAGCAGCATGATAACCGACTGGTGCAAACTCTGCACGTGAGGGAGGAGCTCCAGCGTTTTCGGGAAGATGTGACCCTGGATGCAGCCACTGCCAGCTCCCTCCTTGTCTTCTCCAGTGATCTAAGAAGCGCTCAGCGTGGGAAGATCCACCACGACCTGACAAAAGATCCTAGGCTGACCTGTGTCCTGGGTACTCCCTGCTTCTCCTCCGGCCGACATTACTGGGAGGTTACAGTGGGAGAGGTGAAGTCATGGTCCCTGGGCGTCTGCAAGGAGTCGGCTGACAGAAACAGCAGTGATTTATCCCCTGAGCATGGCTTCTGGATCATTAGCATGGAGGCAGGAGCAATCCATGCTAACACCGACCTGGAGAGAATTCCTGCAAGCCCTAGCCTTCGTCATGTGGGAATTTTCCTGGATGTTGACTTTGAAGAAATCCAGTTTTTCGATGTTGACAATAATGCCCACATCTATACCCATGATTCTTTCTTCTCTTTGGAGCCTTTGCGTCCATTCTTCTGTCTTGAGCTCTTGGGAGAAGGGGAGAGTGGCAACATCCTGACCATCTGCCCATGAGAAAATCAGCCCTTCTTAGAAGCTTTCTAAGAGGTGAAAGAGAATTTTCGCCTGAGAAAGGTCAGCATGACCGAGGAAGGAATAATGTGCTACAGTGCAAAGACTTGGTAAATTTTTAAAGTAGATTTTGTAGACTTTGTAGCAAAACAATTTTTGGATTTTTGGGGTAAATTTTGTAGAATTTGTAGCTAGGTAACTGGGGTCTTTGGGGATGTTAAGTACTCTAAGCCTCAGTTTTCTGGTCTCTAGATGGGGATAGTTGTATGTCAGTCAAACACCTGTGGTAATTAGACAATACTATGACTTCGTCTTATAGTAAATAACAAGTAGAGAAATATTAGATTGTAAGTAAAGTAGATATTAGGTTTTGTGGATAGACAATATCTTTTTCATTATTTCAAGCTATTTTGGGTAATTGCTGATAATGTCTGAGGAGGAAGAAAAATTAAAAAAAAAATTAAAAATTAAACAGCCAGTGCGAGTTATTTTTTCCCTTCCCTTTCCAACTTCACTGGGAGTAGGAGATAGCCATTTTCCGCTTCTTATTCTCGTTTGATCTCTACAACTTTATTTCAGGGGACTCATTGCCCTTCCCTAACACTGGACAAAGTTTCAGGATACAAAATAAATGTACAAAAATCACTTGCATTCTTGTATACTAACAAGAGTCAAGCTGACAGCCAAATCAGGAATGAACTCCCATTCACAATTGCCACAAAAAGAATAAAATACCTAGGAATACAGCTAATTAAGGGAGGTGAAAGATCTCTATGAGAACTACAAACCACTGTTTAAAGAAATCAGAGATGACACAAACAAATGGAAAAACATTCCATGCTCATGAAAAGGAAGAATCAATATTGTTAAAATGGCCGTACTGTCCAAAGCAATTCACAGATTCAATGCTATTCCCATTAAACTACCACTGAGACTCCTCACAGAACTAGACAAAACTATTTTGAAATTTATATGGAACCAAAAAAGAACCTGAATAGCCGAGGCTATTTTTTAGCCAAGGCTAAGCAAAAAGAACAAAGCTGGAGACATCACAACACCCCACTTCAAACTACACTACAAGGCTACAGTAGTATAGTTTGTGTCACTACCAAAACAGCATGGTACTGGTACAAAAACAGACATATAGACCAATGAAACAGATTAGAGAACCCAGAAACAAGACCACATACCCACAACTATTCGATCTTTGACAAACCTGACAAAAACAAGCAATGGAGAAAGGATTCCTTTTTCAATAAACTGTACTGGGATAACTGGCTAGCCATATGCAGAAGATTGAAACCAGACCCGTTCCTTACATCACATACAAAAATCAACACAATATAGATGAAAGATTTAAATGTAAAACCCCAAACTATAAAAACCTTGGAAGACAATCTAGGCAATACCATTCAGGACATAGGCATGGACAAAGAGTTCATGATAAAGATGATGAGAAGCAATTGCAACAAAAGCAAAAATGGACAAATGGGATCAAATTAAACTAAAGAGCTTCTGCATAGCAAAAGAAACTATCAACAGAGTGAACAGGCAACCTAAAGAATGAGAGCAAAGTTTTGCAAGCTATGCATCTGACAAAGGTCTAATATACAGTATCTATAAGGAACTTAAGTGTACAAGAAAAAACCAAACAACCATTAGAAAGTGGCAAAGGACACTAACAGAAGTTTTTCTAGAGAAGACATACATGTGGCCAACAAGCAGATGAAAATAAGCTCAACATCAATGATTATTAGAGAAATGCAAATCAAAACCACAATGACATACCATCTCACACCAGTCAGAATGGCTATTATTAAAATATCAAAAAGTAACGGATGCTGGTGAGGTTGTGGAGAAAAAGGAATGCTTATATACTGTTGGTGGGGGTGTAAATTAGTTCAACCATTGTGGAAGCCAAAGTGGTGATTCCCCAAAGACATAACGACAGAAATACAGTACACTTAAAAAAAAAAAAAAAAAAGAAAAGGAAACTGACTGGAGACAAAGGCTCTGCTCTTTTCGTAGGAAGCAAAATGACGAGATGTTGCTTTAAGGGCACAAATGATCTTAAACTTCAACTTTCAGATTTGCATCCAGGTGAAAATGTGAAAAATTCACATTAACAGGTATCAAGTATTTGTCACTTTCTGAGACATGTTACTTAAGCAACATCCCAGTTCTATGGCCTCCTCACTTGGTTCTGAAGTAGCATTGCCTGAAGATTGTTTCTATTTTCTTTATAAGTTTCCTCAGTAATGAGGGAGTAATTTCTGGGATTAGTGACCAGATCCACTCTTTACTGAACCTGTGGTCTCTTAGTGTGGGCAGATTATCTAGCTGTAAATGTTCTCCCTCAACAAGTGAAGACATTCCTTTTTAAGAAATTGCATTAGGGAGCAATTGCTTAGGTTTGTGGACAACCTTCCAAATCAATAGAAAGGTGAAATGAATCTGTATTTCTTCCTAGGAGAATGATTTAAGTATCAAAGACTAAGAGAGGGCTTTGGAAAAATGGAAACATTCATGCCAAAAGCATCCTGTTTATGGTTTTGCCACTAAAGTTAACCACAAATTAGGATTGGAGGTTTTATCCAATTATGTTAGAAAAATTACTTGATTCAGTCTTTGTTCAGTTGAAGGAGTTGTGCTCAGTTGCAATGATCAGCTAACCTTTGTTGTAGCTAAAGTTAAACTAATTTTAATTAGTTTTTAATTGTTTAAGATGACATTTCAAATAAAATTTTTATTATTTTCCTATAAAAATGTTCTCCCTCTTTAAACTTTATTTTTCATAAATACTTATAATCATTCATGTGCTATATGCATATTTTGTGATTTTTTTGTGCTTCAGCCTTTTTTTTTTTTTAGAAACTGGTATTTATTTTCCATTAACCTTATTTCTATATTGCTTAAGAGCCCATGCAAGGGCAACTTAAGACCATTCAGTGGTTGTTTTTACCCATTCAATGGCCTGAGACTGGAAGCTCAGACCAGTCTTCCATGGCAGGCTGAGCACTCCAGTTTTCAGTAGGGAACTGCTGAATAGTCACAGAGGGTACCTGCACGCCTTCAGACCAGTCTGCAACCTCGGGCTGCGTAGCAGCGAACTCAGCAGCTGAAGCAGTCCATTCACCCTGAAATTCCTCCTTGGTCAGAGCCTCTTCAGCAGCAGCCAGCTCTTTTTTAATCTCTTCAGGATCTCTGTAGAAGTAGAGATCAGGCATGACCTCCCACGGGTGTTCACGGGAAATGGTGCCACGCATGCACAGAACTTCCTGAGCCGGCATCCACCGCATCAAATCCACTGAGTGAGCTCCCTTGTTGTTGCATGGGATGGCAATGTCCACATAGCGCAGAGGAGAATCTGTGTTACAGAGCAGTGGTAGGTAAGTTAACATAAGATGCCTCTGTGAGAGGCTGGTGGTCAGCCCTGGGGTCAGTAACCACAAGAAGCCATGGCTTCCAGAAAGCTGCCTGGATCTGGTTAGTGAAGGTTCCAGGAATGAAGCGGCCAACAATTGGAGTGACTCCAGTAGCAGCAGCAAACTTCAGCACGGCCCTCTGGCCGGTATTCCTGGAGGATATAACACTGACATCTGCAGCGTTTTCAATGGCAACAGTGGCGTGAGCTGTCAGCAGAAGCTTCTCCCAGGTCCTCTTCAGATTTATGTTGTAGATGCCATCACTTTTACTTTTACAGATGTACTGTTCCATCTGGAAGTCAAGATTGGTGCCACCTAAGTGGGTTCGTGCTGCAAGGACATCCTCCTCCTTCGTTTGCAGGACATCAAGGGCTCCGGACATTGTGAAAGTTTCCCTTTAAGTTACGAGGGGGATCCAGAACAACGCCGTATGGGCCCCTCTGTGTACCCACAGAAAGGCTTCAGACTTTTTTAACCAGCTAATAAATGCATGGGGTCCAATATTTAAAATGCCACATAATGAAACTATTTCCTGACACTCCCCATTTATTCATTCTTCCCGAAAATGACTCCTGTTACCAATTGCTTGAGGATTCTTCCAAAGGTATTCTATATGTGTATATATATGCATGTATTTCACCTATATATACATTTAGTACTGCATATACATTATTTTGCACATTGTTTTCGCTTGAGGAGATTGACTTCAAACAGTCTTTTTTCAGGACTCAGATAATACTTTTTGTGTTATATTTATCAACTTAGTCAATTCTGTGCAAACAATTCTCAATCAGATTCATAAGCATACATTTTCCCTTAAGTTTTTCCAGGAAGTCATTAACCTCTCACTCCAAAATGCATGACATCATAGCTGTCATCAAAGGACTTCTAGAAGATCTAATTACTACAAAATAACAGTAAAATCAGATTGACCTCAAACCCTCGATCTTTCAAAAAAGAAATAATTTTGTTTTTCAAGCATTGTTATCGGGTATAGTAAAAATGATTTTTTGTTTGTTTATTTTGAGACAGAGTCTTTCTCACTCTGTCGCCCAGGCTGGAGTGCAGTGATGTGATCTCAGCTCACTGCAACCTCCACCTCCCAGGTTCAAGCAATTCTCTTGCCTCAGCCTCCCAATCAGATGGGATTACAGGTGCGCACCACCACACCCAGTTAATTTTTGTATTTTTGTAGAGACAGGGGTTTGCCATGTTGGCCAGGCTGGTCTCAAACTCCTGACCTCAAGTGATCTGCCCGCCTGGGCCTCCCAAAGTGCTGGGATTACTGGCGTGAGCCACCGTGCCCAGTCTGCAGGTTATACCTCCTTAATGTTACAAATTGATGAAGATTAAGTAAATAAACCTCAGCAATGACTACTACATATATTTAAACAGATCTGCTTTTGCGTCTCATAATCACTGAGCAACCATTTGAGCTTTATTCTTCTTTTCTTCCTTTTTTGATAATGCTGGCAGAAATGATAAACTAATAGCATCTGACCTTCACAAACTAGGCAGAGTTTCAAAAACAATGTGACTCATTACATTTGTCCGGATAATTTTTTGAATCCCCATATTTTCTCACGTTGGCACAATTTTGCTTCAAATGCATCATGGGATAGATGAGACAACAGGAAGCGATAGGCTTTCCCTATTCAGTGAGTCAGGCAGTAACCAAGCGATTAATGTGGATGAATTCAGGGCTCATGAAGGCATCATTTCTCATCAAATGGAACTGTACCCTGCTAGAGGGAAGTCTGAATAGGTGTGATCTAATCCAGAGGTTCCAAGTGATGTGACCCACAATGCTGTCACCACTACCTCCCTCTTTGCCCTCGCTAACGACCTAAGGTGTGTCCACTGTGGAAAAATCTTTCTGTTACTGGAAACGGATCTCCATCCAGACTCTAAGAGAGGGTTCTTGGACCTCGTGCAAGAAAGAATTTGAGGCAAGTCCATAGAGTAAAGTGAAAGCAAGTTTATTAAGAAAGTAAAGGAATAAAGAATGGGGGCCGGGCACGGTGGCTCACGCCTGTGATCCCAGCACTTTGGGAGGCCGAGGCAGGCGGATCACGAGGTCAGGAGATTGAGACCATCCTGGCTAACACGGTGAAACTCCGTCTCTACTAAAAATACAAAGAAGTTAGCCGGGCGTGGTGGCGGGCACCTGTAGTCCCAGCTACTCCGGAGGCTGAGGCAGGAGAAGGGCGTGAACCCGGGAGGCGGAGCTTGCAGTGAGCCGAGATCGCGCCACTGCACTCCAGCCTGGGCGACAGAGCGAGACTTGTCTCAAAAAAAAAAAAAAAAAAAAAGTTTACTCCATAGGTAGAGCAGCCTTGAGAGCTCCTGGTTGGCCATTTTGATGGTATTTTCTTGATTATGTGCTAAACAAGAGATGGATTATTCGTGAGTTTTCCAGGAAAGGGGTGGGCAATTCCCAGAACTGAGGGTTCCCCCCATTTTAGACCATATAGGATGACTCCCTGACCTTGCCATGGCATTTGTAAACTGTCATGGTGCTGGTGGGAGTGTCTTTTAGCATGCTAATATATTATAATTAGCATATAATGAGCATTGAGCACGACCAACGGTGACTTTCATCACCATTTTCATTTTGGTGGGGTTTGGCCGGCTTCCTTATAGCAAACTGATTTACCAGCAAGGTCTTTGGGAACTGTATTTTGGGCTGACCTCCTATCTTACCCTGTGACTAAGAATGCCCAACCTCCTTGGAATGCAACCCCATAGGTCTCAGCCTCATTTTACCCAGCCCCTATGCAAGATAGAGTTGCTTTGGTTCCAAAGCCTCTGAAATTTCATGTCTAATTGATGATCCCAAGATATTCACCCATGTATTCTCTGTCCTGGATGCTCCCCCTTCACCTCCGGCTGCCATTGCTGAGAGGCAGAAGCAGGAGAGAATAGGCTCTGGGAATCTGCTGGGCATTCATTCACGGAAACTGGAAGAATGGCTGGTCCTCTAAGGACACCAGTTCTGGTCCACAGGCCAGACCTTCTGCTAGCCCTTACCTCCTATGATGGTTACTTTCAAATGTTAACTGACTGGATAGCTTGTTAAACACCATTTCTGGTTGTGTCTGTCAAAGTATGTTTGTGTGCGAATCCGGGAACTGACTGGGGAAGATCCACCCTCATTGTGGGTGGGCACCATCCAATCAGCAGGGTGCCTAGATAGGACAAAAAGGCAGAGGAAAGGTGAATTCGTTTTTCCAAAAAGGATATTCTGGAACTGGGATGTCTCTTTTCTCCTGTCCACGGACATCAGAACTCCAGGGTCTTAGGCCTTTGAACTTGGGAACTGGCACCAGCAGTCCCCTGGGCTGTCAGGCCTTCAGCCTCAGACTGAGAGTTACACCATGAACTTCCCTGGTTGTGAGGCCTTCAGCCTTGGACAGCCATGCTACTGGCTCTCCTGGTTCTCCAGCTTGCAGACAGCCTATCATGGGACTTCTCAGGCTCTGTAATTGCATGAGCCAATCAATTCCCTTAATAAATCCACTCTCATATACCTATCTACCTATATATATATATATTAATATATCCTATTGGTTCTGTCTCTGGAGAACTCTAACTAATATACCTCCATCATGTGGGAATTTCCTAGATGCTGAATTGAGGAAAATGACATTTTTTTGATGTTACTGTTGGTTACGTCCCTATACAGTCAGTTCTTTTGCATCCGTTTGTTTGGATCAGCAGAAGAAGGCAACAGTGAGACCCCACCGAATATCTTCTCTTCTCTCTAGAAAGTACTCTAAACATATAATGCTGTGAACTTGGCAGGTCTTGTCATGTTTTCAGGATGATGGGATATGTATTGCATATTAAATACTCATTTCTGGATGTTAAATACTCAGGTTTTTAAAAAATCTCATAACCATTCTAACCATGATTCCAGATGGAACCCCTGCCCGCAGTCATTGCTTTTGTCTCTGCCACCTGTCTGTCCCTCTGGACAGCTTCCTTTCCTTCCTGGGCTGCTCCCAGGCAACTCGACAAACTTAACTTCCTCCCCCAAAACTCAGATTCTTACTTTTTACATAGAGTGAATTAAGTCTCTTTTTCTATTTTCTTGCCAGGAAAAAGCTACTTCAGTTAGTTGTGTTTTTAAATAACACCCCTTCCCACTTTGTGTAACACAATGTTTTAGGAGCTTATGCTTAAATTTTTGTTTTTTTTTTTCAGCCATAAATTGAGGCAGACTATTGTGATCAAGGTATTTTGTATTGGCTGAAAGGGTGCTTCTGTGGAGGGCTGGTGTGGGGGGCTGTAATTGAGAGAGTGGGAGGAGTAGCCAGGAAGAAAACTGTTGATGAGCATGGCTGGATGGGGGAGTCAGCCCAGCTGGAAAAAGGCCAGGACTCATGGAGAAAGGGCATGTGAGGGAGAGACATGAGGTGGAAGTTTATTGGCTTATATTGAGTTACTGAATGTTCTTTCTTCTTAGATCTATAAGAAAAACTGAGTAATAAATCCCCAAAAGGCAAATGACAAAACATTCTTTATTTTTCAAAAAGAACTTAGAAAACAAGGACAAGAAGGACATTTTAAAAATGTAATATAGACCATATTAAACCAATATTACGGTTGACAGTATTTAAGAGAAAAAGACAAATAACTAAAATGGCTATTAAAACATTTATTGAGCATTTACTGTGTGTGAGGCATTGGATTTGTTGCCTAACACGACTTATTTAATTTAAACCTCATAAAAGTCATATGAGGTATATATTCTAATACCCCTGTTTAAATTATTAGGAAACTGAGGCAAAGGGAGTTTAAATAAGTTGCCTAATTATTAAGTCTCCTCACTCCCTAAGTAGTCTATAGCCTAGAAAAGGTAAAAATAGACTGTGGATCTCAACAGTTCGCTCAGAGAGCATGGTCTCCACCATGGGGCAGATGTGGGGCACTGCTGTGCTTAGCAGTTTTATTTTCTCCTCCCCAGTCCTTGGTCAGCATCTGTAATTGACAATGACACACTCCTTCTTTCTTTCTTTTTTTATCCTCTGGACTTTTTATTGGCCTCCTGCTCCCTAAAGGGTCCCCTGCTTCTGCTGGCTTAAAGTCTCAGAACTTTGGTGTCGTTGGTCTCAAACACCACTTTGCCATCCACTATCCAGTGGGTGTTGGTCTTTTGGATGGTTTACATGGAGGTGCTGCTGTGCAGGGCATCACCAAGATTGAAGTCCTTGCCATATTCCAGCAGGCTGTGGTAGGTGGCAATCTCAGCCTCCAGCTTGACTTTGATGTCCAGCAGGGCATCATACTCCTGGGCCTGGTGCTGTCCCTCTGTCCAGGTCTGTGCCAGCTCTGACCTCAGGTGCAGCAGGATCCTGTTGAGCTGCACTATCTGCAAGGCATAGTGGGCCTCCACCTCCCTCAGGTTGTTATCCAAGCTGGCCTTCAGATTTCTCATGGAGTCCAGGTCGATCTCCAAGGACTGGACTGTATGTCTCAGCAATGTGAGCATCATCTCAGCAGCTCCAACCTCGGTGGACTGAGTGGGGACCACTGTGGTGCTCTCCTCAATCTGCTGAGACCAGTACTTGTCCAGCTCCTCTGGGCTCTTCCGAGACAGCTCGTCATATTGGGCCCGGATGTCTGCCATGATCTTGGAGTGGTCCTGAGATTTTGGGGGCATCTACCTCCACAGTCAACCCAGAACTGGCAATCTGGGCTTGTAGGCCTTTTACTTTCTATTCATGGTTCTTCTTCATGAAGAGCAACTCCTCCTTGATAGCCTTGATCTCTGTCTCCAGCTGCAGCCAAGTGACATTGGTGTCATCATTGACTTTGCAGAGCCCATGGACGTCGCTCTCCACAGACGGGCACATGGTCAGCTCTGTCTCATACTTGACTCTGAAGTCATCAGCAGCAAGAAAGGCATTGTCTATCTGCAGAATGATGCAGGCATTGTCCACAGTATATGCGAAGTTCTGAGCCCTCAGGTCCTCGATGGTCTTGAAGTAATGGCTCCAGTCTCTGACCTGCGGTCCCTTCTTCTCCAGGTGCTCCTGGATTTTGCTCTCCAGATTCCGGTTCTTGGTCTCCAGGCTCCTTATTCTATTCAGGTAGGAGGCCAGGTGGTTGTTCAGGCTTTGCATGGTCTCTTTGTTCTGGATGCTTCCCATTCCTGCCAGACCCCAGACCATCCCCTAAGCCAGGCCCCTGGACCCCAAGAGGCCCCTGAAGCTGGTGGAGCAGGACAGGGAGTTCCGGGAACCAGAACCCCGGGCACCTGCATAGACACTGGCCACGATGCTGACCAGCTGGGCACGTAGCTGGGCACCTGGACAGAGCCCAAGGACCTGTAGTTGGTGGAGAAGACGGACCGAGTGGTGAAGTTCATGCTGTCTGGGGAAGAGAATGAGGGGACAGGACTCAGGCTTTGCTGACGACCGACATTCCCTCTTTCTAAGTCCAGATACAGAGCTCCAGGAACCCACTAACATGTAATCAAATGGAGCACACAGGGAGCAAGTTATTTGCAGCTGGGTACTAAAGCATCAGGATGAAGGAAAGGCTGCTTGCTGCTATCACTGCTATTTAACATTGCTCTCTAGAGGCTAAACAAATTATAAGCAGCACTGTGGGATCCTGTTTGTATGGGCTCAGGACTGTTGACTGGGCCCCATCTCTGCATTCAGTGACGTCATGTTGCAGCTTCACATTGGTGGTGTTGGAGGTATTTATACTGGCAAACAGGCAAATATTACAATTAAAGCCTTTTTTCTTTTTCTTCCTTCTCTTTTCTCTTAATTTTTGAGAATCAGTTGTTAGACATTTACTAGCATGACACTGATTTATAGGCTAGCAATACAACTAACTATTGAAAAGAGGAGATCAAATGATCATTACTTAGAGAACGTATGAGTTCATACACTGAAAACCTTAGAGGGGAAACAGTTCTCTCAGAGGTAACAACATTTCTGTACAACATTGTTACAGACTGCTGATTCATTCCTTCGAGACACCCAACATTCCTCCAGCATTGGGTGAGTTTGCAGGTTGCAAATCTTGGTACAGACAGCATCTATGATTTCCATCATGTGGAGAAGGCTGATATCAAGGGAGAAAAAAAAGTCAGCATTTTGTGAGAGGCTGTGGTGGTGGGAGACTAACTGTGATATTTCATATCCCAGGTTCTAAAAGGCCTGGGGCCCAACAGTGTCCTGGCTTCCTTTGTTCTTTGGCTCTGCCCTGAGACACTGTAGTGTCCCTTCCTCTAAACTCCACTTCTTGTTTAAGCCAGTCCAATAAGAGGCTTCTTTCATTCCAGTCAAAATCAGCTTAACTAATAAAGTCATCTATTTATTCTTACTGAATCTACAAAGGAAGAGCCTCTAACTTCCTCCCTTGCCCCCATACTCTCCTTGCAGAAACATTAATGCTTTGCATAAGGATCAATAGGACTCTTCTTATAACAACCTCAACACAAACTAGTTATTTTCTCAAGTTTTCTGGAATGATATATTTAAATGTTATATAAAGTGACACTGATTTGTGGTGATAAATGTAATTAATGAAGTTGGGGGACAACACTCTGATGTTAAACCAAGGGATCTGATTTTAAAAACACTGATCTCTAAAAAGACAGATATCCCATTAAAAACAGGCAAAAGATTTGAATAGACATTTCTCAAAAGAAGACATACAAGGCCAGGAATGGTGGTTTATGCTTGTAATTCCAGCACTTTGGGAAGCTGAAGCAGAAGTATTGCTTAAGCCCAGGAGTTCAAGACCAGCCTGGGCAACATAGAGAGACCCTGTCTCTACCAAAAATTAAGAAAAAAAATTAGCTGGGCATGGTGGTGAACACCTGTAGTCCCAGCTACTTGGGAGACTGAGGCAGGAGGATCATGTTAGCCTTGGAAGTCGAGGCTGCAGTGGGCCATAATGGTGCCACTGTAATCCAGCCTGAGTAACAGAGTGAGACTCTGTCTCAAAAAAAAAAAAAAAAAAAAAAAGACATACAAATGGTCAAGAGGTATATGAAAAAATACTCAGCATCACTAACCATCAGGGAAATGCAAATTGAAATTACAATGAGATATTGTCTCACCCCAGTTAGAATGCCTATGATTAAAAAGACAAAAAATAACATGCAAGCAATATGCAGAGAAAAGAGAACTCTTACACACTGATGGTACAAATGTAAATTAGTACAACCATTATGAAAAACAGTATGAAGATTTCTCAAAAATCTAAACATAGAACTACCATACGATCCAGCTACGTCATTACTAGGTATCTACCCAAAGGAAGAGAAATCAGTATATCAAAGGGATAGCTGCACTTGCATGTCTACTGTAGACCTAATCAAAACAGTAAAAATATGAAATCAACCTAAATGTCCATCAATGAATGAATGGATAAAGAAAATATGAAAATGTGGTATGTGTACACAATGAAATATTGTTTGACCATAAAAAGAATGAAATAAATGTGATTTGCAGCAACATTGATGCAAATGAAGGTTGTTATGTTAAGGAAAACAAGCCAGACACAGAAAGACAAAGACTGCATGTTCTTACTCATATGAGGGAACTAAAAAACTTAATCTGATGGACATAGAGAATAGAGCAATAGATAAGAGAGACTGGGAAGGGTTGGTGGAGGGGAAGGGAAATGGAGAGAGCTTGGTTACGGTGTAAATATACAGTTAGATAGAATAAGTTCTAATGTTTGATAGCAGACGAGGGTGACTATACTTGGCAGCCATATTAAATATATTTCAACATAATTAGAAGAGAGTACCTGAAATGATACCAATACAGGCAACTGATAAACGCTCAAGTGATGGATACCCCAAATACCCTGGCTTGATCATTACACATTCTAAGCATGTAACAGACATATGTACCCCATAAATATGTGAAATATTATGTATTAATAAAATAAAAAATGACTGATCTCTGTAGTGATGATAAATAACTGACTGCTAGCCATGTCTTCATCAGCACTGCCCCGAAAAATTTGAGATTCCTTATTTCTAGTCCTCATTTTCTTATCGGCAATCAAACCCTCTCCTTCTCATGGAGCCTCCCCCTCATTCCCCACTCAAGGTGCACATTGGTGACATTCAAAGAATTTCCACCTCGGTCTGCTTCTTGATACTGTATCTAAATATATCTTCAGGTGTGAGCAAAGCCTTCTGGTTAAAGTTCATAAGCCCAGAAAACATGTTACCATCTCTTGGAATGGTGAGAAAGAAGTACCAAACAGACCGAACTTATAACAATTTTGAGAATGGGAAGCTGGAAAACCGTATGTTTTATATGGATTTCTGAAATTTAGAAAAAGCATCTGGGCTCTTTTCAGCAAATAATAGAAAAAATCAATACTTTCTCCTGGTAGAATTTTAATTATGTAAGGTAGATTTTAATTATGTAAAGTTTTAAACATACACATAATAGAGCATATAAACAACCGAATGCATCTATAACTCAACCTCAATCATTATAAACATGTGGCCTCAAAGTTATTATTATTATTATTTTTTTGTATACTAGGCAAAGAACTTTATTAACCTTTGTTTCAAACTTGATTCCCATGCTTCTTCGGCTTAATTAGCTGCAAAGAATGAATTGTGTATAAGCAAAAACTGAAATGAGCTGCAGTGTCCAAGGGGCTTGGGCTTAAAAGTATTAGAGATCTAGATTTTATCAGATCCATAAACAAAAATTTCTTAAAAAGCAGTCATAATATAAAATAGCAGCTCCCAGTAACTTCTTCAAGTTTTGTCTTCAGAAGTTGACTCAATTCAGTTTGCCTCATTCTTGGAAGCCTCATCAAAATTCTCCACAAGATCTGGAACTTCATCATCATCATCCTCTCCAGTAGCAAGTGGTGCTTTTCCATCCACAAATTGTTTGGGCAGAGCTTCGGCCAGTCTCCTTAAACTAGTCAGACTATCTGCACCAAGCTGGTTTAAGATGCTGGGTAGCATTTCTGTCAGCTGCTTCGTCTCAGCATGGCCTGTAATGGTGAAAGCGTTCGCTGCCAGAGATGCCTGAACTTTAGGGTTGTTAAAGTGGATCACTGTTCCTTGGTTTGTAAACATATTCACCTCTTCAATACCGGAGATATTGTTTACCCCTAACTTCTTTAAGGAGAACTGAAGTTTTTTATCATCTCCTGTGGCTGTTCTATGAACCACCTTCTTCTTTCTGCGAGCAGTTCCTTTCCCACCATGGCACTTGTGCCTGCAGTTTGGCGAGTTTTTCCTGGTTCATGATTGTTTCTTTCATCTTGTTGGAGCGAATAAGGGGCTGCGCAGGGGACTAGGGTTGGTGCTCAGGGGGTCTCGGGTGGACCAGCTGAGATTAGGCGCACACCCTCAAAGTTATTTTGAAGCAAATCCCAGTCACTGTATGCAGGGGCCTTTGAAAACAGTATGCTGACAATAGATAGGGCTCAAGGACAGTATCTCCAATTGAACTTTTAATGAACTCCCCTAGGCGCCAAGAAGGCGGGCAGATAAAGAAGAGCATAGAAACAAAGAACTGAGTAGAAGGTTACATCTGGGAAAAGAAAGTTTGTTTTGCATTGCATTCTTTCTGCTGACGTGGGGTTTATGGAGTATAAATAAAGTGAGGCGGAGGCTCTGAGCGCGGCCGCCATGTTCTCTGTGTGTCTTTGTCTTTTGTGTGTTCTTTCATTCTCCACCACCCCCGGCACGGACCCCAACAACTGTATCATTTCTTTTTTCCCTCCTCAAATATTTTCTTTTTAATGTTTTGAACACCAGCACTGAGACTCACGATTTAAACTGCCTAATTCTTTTGTGCTTTGGAAGGGACAGGGATGGCATTTCCCACCTTGGCTGAGTTAAAACTTTTTCTTGTAAATAAATACATAATTTCCTAGCACACACCGTAAATTCAAATGAGACCTAGTTTCCATCAAGGGGACAGATATTTCTGGGCACCCACTGTCACTGCTCCTCCTGAGGGCCGGGCTGTGGCTGCCACAAGGAGGATGCACCAGAAAGGCTTCCCTTCTGCAATTCACTGCTCTTCAGACAGGCCGAGAATCTGCTCCTGCCTGCCAGGGCTTGTGGAGTCTGGCTCTTGAGAAAAATCTTGCTGGGGCAGGTTCTCTAGCAGTACTGGCACTTTACCCTGAATGACGGTGAGCTGAGACTTCGTACAAACATTAGCTGGCAAGTTGATTTTGACACTCACCATCTTAGTGGATTTATGGAGTTGATACTATACTAGGGCCTTTCTCAGGAAGACCTGGATTCCCATCCTCAGAGAAGCTGAAAAAAGTGGCTTGGGCTACCTATAATTATGCCGACAAGGGAAAGAGAGACTGTGGGAGGTTTGCAAGGCTGAGCGGCCTGTAGTTTTAACTCGGACACTGGCAACCCAGGCCCAAACCAACTGTGCTAGTTCTTGTTAGGTGGAAAAGAATTAGATGGCAAAGGCTTTGATGTCACTGCTTTGGTGCTTGGCCTTATTTCCTGTTTGGAAAAACAGTTCTCTTTCTAATGAGGATAGAAAATGGGGAGGCCTGTTGTATTAGTCTGTTCTCATGCTGTTAATAAAATCATATCAAAGACTGACTGGGTAATTTATAAAGAAAAAGAGGTTTAGTTCCACATGGCTGGGGAGGCCTCACAATCATGGTGGAAGGCAAAGGAGGACCAAAGGCACATCTTATATGGTGGCAGGTGAGAGAGCGTGTGCAGGGGAACTGCCCTTTATAAAACCATCAGATCTCCTGAGACTTACTTTCACAAGAACAGCGTGGGAAAACTGTCCCTTGATTCAGTTACCTCCCACTGAGTCCCTTCCATGACATGTGGGGATTATGGAAGCTACAATTCAAGATGAGATTTGGGTGGGGACACAGCCAAACCATATCACCTCTAAAAGGCAGTAGAGTGGAGTTTTATAAAAACATACGGTCACCCACATTTTAGGGACCAACACCATGGACTTTATCTTGCTTACCAAATTCTTCACACGATAGAGCTCACTCTATGTGGTGCCTTAGCATCTCAGGCACCACAGAATCTTCACTGCTTGAAATTCACTTATGAAGTCTGACCAACAACTTTCTTTAAACAAACAAACAAAAAGGCATTTCTTCAACTTGAAATATATATATATATATATATATATATATATGAACAAAAATCCACCAACAAAACAAAAAAGGCAGTAAAATCTCAGAACTTTTGTGCAATGCTTCCAACCTGCCCATTTATTAAATAAACAGAACAGCACACCAACCAAAAGCTATGCAAGTGTCAGGCCACCCTGGGCAAAGCCCTGCCTGCCTGCTCATGACTACCCCAGCTCAGGAGCAGGGTGTGATCATGCTGGAAGAAATGAGAGACTTGGACAGAATATAAAGCATGGAATAGGAGGAAAAATTAAGTTAGATAAGTAGGTAGATTTAAAAAATTAAAATTGAAAGCTAAAACTGTAAAGCTAGTAGAAGAAAATACAGAAACTTTTCTTTGTGATTGGGCATGTACAAGGATTCTAAAATAAATCCATCATATAGAGTGACCTTGGACCATAAATAAATAATAAATCCTTCAAGTATAAACTATAAAGAGAAAAATTAATATATTTCATTACATCAAAATGAGCTGTTACCTGGCTACCTTCACTTTCTAGAGTCTGGAAAGGTGGCATTTTAGCTTTCCAGTCAGTGCTTAATAAAGGACAATCGAAAACACCACAAACAAAATTTAGGAATGGGGTTTCACTTGGAGAAAACGAAAACAAAACTTACGATAAGTGACAGTTTGAGAGAAGATCTATAGTGTATTTATCACCAACAAAGAATTAATATTTAGCATAATAAAATAAAATTTTATAAATAAGAAAAAAATAAAAAGTCAAGGATTATGATTTAAGACATACCCTAATGGCTAAAAAATGACATGCAAAGATGAATTGTTAAACTTCATTTTAGTCAACAAAATACAGGTTAAAACTCTGAGATACTGATTACTGAAGTGCAAAAAATTAGAACATTGCATATCAAATGCTGGTGGGACTGTGTGGAGATGGGAAACCTGGGTACTGCTGGGAGATATGGACTGGTATGGTCACCTTGGAAAGCAATTAAGCAGTACTTAGTGGAATTGATTCATTACTCTGTAGACCCTAAACACTATAGAAATTCTTACAAGTGTGCACCAGAGATATTTATAAGAATGTTTATCATAGAATTATTTGTGCTAGCAAAGAACCAGGGGATAATTAGGCTAAATTTAGATAATACAGCAGTCGCAAGAAATGAACAAAGTAGATATTTAGCCACATGGACAGATCTCGATAACATAATTTTTGTAGTCTAGCACTATTTATGTAAATTACATGTACACAAATAGTAATGTTCATATTTTAAAGACATTCACACACATATAAATAAACATATGGAAGGTGAGTTGAAGGTACAAATATGAAATACTTTAGGTCAGCAGGGAAGAGAAATTGGATTGTACAGGATGGAGATAAAAATAAAATAAAATAAGAAACAGATAATGTGTCATGAACTGATGGCATGATTAATCCCATTCTACCCATCTGACATGCCTACAATAAGTGAACTTATAAATCCACCAGCTTCTCTTGAGAAATAGGAAGATTTGACCACCTAAGGTCTGGTACGGTGGAAACCAGGAGGTGAGACAGATGTGGAGCAATGCTTTGCAGCTCCCCTCCCCATTGTCTATCACCAGTCAATGGAAGCCATGTTTATTGGTCTCTGGTTTCTGTAAACATTTGTATTAAGGCCTCTGCTCTACAGAGGTGTGAAAACTTTGTTTGGGCGGGGGGGTCTCAAGAGTAGGTGACCTCATGGGCATGGACCAGTTTCATAAGCCTAATTGGGTGAATTTGTTTATCCTAAAAGCTGTTGCTATGTTGTTAAGTTGCCTGGGCTTAGAATCCCAAAAACAGAGTCATTCAGAAATTTTATAGGCACTGAAGTCAGTATTCACCCTAGGCAGGACTCCCCCTGAATATCCAAAGAGATGAAAGGAAATAATTCTAAATGAAGTCCACAGGGAAACTTTTATAAGAGTGTAATATCTTCTCCCATCATGAATAATTCAGTTAAGAGGCCTATGAAGAGCACACCTCTTTTCCCCCTTGACCGTTCTACTACTGGAAATGATCGAACTTTCAGTCCCTGATTAAAGTTTTCAATTTACCCCACTGAAAATGTGCCAATTAATTCTGACTCCTATTGACCCTTGTCAGAAAGTAGCAGCTTTTCCAGTCATGACCTTGCTTGGTTAAAATGCTAAGAATGTTCTAGTTTAGAATAGCTAAATAACTTGAGACCACCTTCAAAAACAGACTCTTTGGGATGAAGTAAGAGAAATAATTTCAAAACAGCTTTAAAAAAGGTATTTTCTTTTTGAAAGAAAAGGGCTTGTCTGTAAACCATAGGTGAAATAAGGTTAGTTACTACATTCATCACTGATGTATAACAGGTGGAAAAAAATTAAGAGAACTTCAATAAAAGTTCTTACTTAGGACAAAGGAAAGTCAAAGCAAACACAGGACCCTTCCATACATTGGTCATCTGTAGAGAATATGTATTACATTCCATAGGGCAGTATTAGCAAGAACAGTGAATCTAACGGACTTCACCTTATTGAATAGCTTCTTTGTTAACAGAGACTAACAGCCAAGGCCCATTTTGCCAGAGTGTGTTAATAATTTCTTTTAAATGCTGTACTTGATAATGTAAAAAAAGCAACAAAAAATAAGCCTGCATTTGGCTATGTGTAGCTGTGGTCACGTTATGGACTTGTGCCATATTAGGGGAACCATTTTCTGAATTTCAGCCCACTTTGCTGTCACCCAGGAGAGCAGTGGCATCAATGTGCACTGGAGGTCAACATGCTTTGCAATAAACACTCACCATCATGACCCAATCCTGGTGAGCACCAGTTACTCCACATCGACAGCTGAAGGACTGAATTTGAAAGTCTACTCTTATGTTACTAAAAACACATGGTTTCTAATATGAGGCAGTTTATTGCCAGTAGTGGTGTAGAATGATATAAAATGCAGACAAGCACCCAGATTTCAGGGCTATGTACTATCATTCCCCAAAATGAACCAGCTCTCCCTTGAGGGGAGCAACTGCTTAACTTGGGCAGGAAGAACAAGATAGTTCTGGAACATCTTAGCTGAATGGGAGTGATGATGATACTTTCAGAAATTTCTGGGGTAGTGTTAAGAGGTGAAAAGAGGTCAGCCTTATAAGAATGAACAAGTGGTGACAAATGAAAGTCAACTATTACCACAATGTGAAACAGGTTGAGTTTAAACAAGAGCCTAGGTTTCATACACACACACACACACACACACACACACACACACACACACACGCATACACTCTAGCAACAACAAAAAAACAGGTGTCTTGGAGTGTGCTGAGAGGCTATGGAAAGACAACTGTATTAAACACAAGTGTGCATTTTCAGTTGAAGAAAATATATGGAATGAGTGATATTGTGAGGATTATACTAAAGTTGCTATTGGGAAAAAGTTTTTGTTCATTTACTTAATAATGAATATCAATAATCTCAGATGTCCAGCTTTAGATTTGCCCTTTCCCGCTCTCCTTATGAAAGTTTATATGGGGTAACAGGTGACTCTGATCTGACGTTAAAACCTCCACTTTTGCGTTGGCCATAAGCTGAGAGTTAACAGCTTCCCCTACTGATTCTTCATTGACAAGGAAGCCTGCCTTTGAGTTAACAAGCTCATGGAAAGAACTACCCTCCTCTGATATAGCAGCAAAGAGACGAGCGCTACTATAAAAAGGGCCAAGCTTCTTTGGTTTTTGCACAGCATGTCATAGTTATTCTGTCTGGCTACTATCCTGAGGTGCATCTCTTCCCCTCCATCTTTTCTCCAAGAACCTTGGCTGTAGTAGGCAGTGTGTGTGTGCATGTGTGTATATGTATGTGTGTGTGTGCGCGCACAGAAAGCACAGACAAACCATAGTGCATATGGTGCCAGTCACATTCATCCTAAGGTTGAGAATTCCAGATGAAGAAATTATCCTGACACTGGACTAACGGTAGATAGTTGCTGCTACTTCCATTTTTGTCCAGTAGACCCACTAAATATGACTTTTCTGGCTATTATTTTTCTTGAAATCTAATGTTGACAACTTAATATAGTGGAACATTTGAATAGATTGCGTTTAATATTACTGTTTAATTTAGGAGTCATCTTCAATAATTTGGAAAGAAATAGTGCACCCTCTAGTGAACATTTTAAGGACTAGCATAGGCCGCTGTGCAACACAGGTTGCAACTGGGTTAGTTAATGGGGAGTAACGTTACACATCCTTGGCACCCTTTAATCTGTAGCTTATTGGTTGCCGTCTTTGTGGTAACACGAGGAGTATGAAGGACTAACCACAGGACCAGAAGACAACAATGGTTGGAAGAGGGGAGTGTGTACGTAGAATGTGTTAGAGTCCTTGCTGCTTCACTCTACTGCCCTTTGCAGAGTGTAGGAAGAATAGGGCAAAGTTTGACAGGGAATTTGGAGAGACACTCTCACAGAAAAGAAAATTGGAGCATCTGGGTGTCATGACATGGAAATATAAAAATGTAAAAAAAAAAAACCCAACCTGTGATTGTGAAATTAGAAAAATTATTTTAATTTTCATTAGACTAAAGTCACTTGGCATACAGAGAATTGGCCAAGTTCTGAAAAACAGCAAGAAATTTTGCTCTTGAAATCCTATGATTTTGTCCTCACCAACCCCAGTCAATTAACTTCTGGAAGACTGTGGAAGGGCAACATTTCCATGGAATGAGATAGAAAGTGTGATGGCTAAAAGTGGCAGTAGGGCTACCTAATATCCTAAAAGCCATTACTAACAGAGATTATTCTTTTCTACTTTTTAAATTTTTGAAGTAATGTTTCTTTTGACAATGTGCAACTATCAATTTTTTAAAATTCAGACAGATGTAATATATATGAAATAGGTTAAAAGTGTGCTCCAAAGGTAACAAAAATAGTATCAATTGTTAGAAATAATAAACCCCATATACATAATTTGAATTGTTTGATTTGCAATGTATGCTTATTTATATTTTGAAACTAGTAAAGGCCTTTTTACTTTGTTCTTGTCTGACCTTTCTGATGGGTTTGCAAGCAATTTGTTATTTTTGAAATAATGGTTACTTGCTCCAAACCTCCAAACAAGTATCTATGTGAATTTGATTTATTAGAAAAGTTTTTGACTATATACACTTTGTAATTTATTTGGTTTTCTCTTAAAGCAAACAGAACTCTATGCTATAAGGTTAAACATAAAATTATATAGTATTTTTAGACAATCAAGTGCTTTATATAAATTAGAGGTAATAACTTTTAAAGAAACGTTAGTCTGAAAGTGATTTTCTGTGACTTTGCCAGGAATGCACTGGGAAAGGGCACTAAAGAGGGAGTATACTGAGAAATCGAGATAGCCAGACATTCTTTTTAATCAAAGACACGTAGAAGCTCACTAGTTGCCCCAGAGACACAGAAGTTAAAATCTTGCTAGACCACAGTAAAAGTTGGCTCAATCTTCTCCAGGGTGAGAGGGAGAAACACACACAGGGGGATACCTAGTAATGTTGACAAAATTCCAAATGGAATTAAATAAACTGGCCCTTTGAAATCAGAATCACAAATTAAATTATGCATTTTGGTTTTGTTTGGGCATTTCCATACTGACTGATTGCTTTTCATTTAATGGGACTCTTTTTTGGTGGAGGGGGTCAATTTACACTGTGAAATTGTATATACTTGTTGGCAAGCTGCAGCTTCACTAACCACTTAATGCTAAATTTTGTGGCATAAAGGCATGGAGGTATACAGCCCAATGACTCTCAGACTTAGTGTGCATAAATGTTACGTGGAAAGACTGTCACAGATGTCTAGGCCTCAAGCCCAGGGGTTCGGATTCAGAAGTTCTGAGAGGGGGATGAGAAAGTGGCATTTTACACAAGAACCCCAACCCCAGGTGACTTGGAAGCAACTGCTCTAGGGATTATCACTGAGAGGAACACCAGCTGACCCGAGGTCAATAATGTGGAGGTTTGCAACCATTTATAAATGAATTTATTGAGAAAAGTTCAGTGATAGTTATTTTTGAGGAGTCTGTATGTCTTTTGGAAAAATTGAGAGGTGGGCCAACAATGACTGAAATATAATTGCACTGGTATATAAATCTGAATGTGCTACAAAATGCAGGCTCTTCAGGGCACGTGCTGGAGCCAGGGCAGGACTCCCCAGTCGCACTCTGCATTCTTGCAGCAGGGGCTTCCATTCCTGCTCCTTCCTCTGCTGGGGATGCTCTTCTTGTCCTGACTTTCCCTCATCAGTCAGACTCTGCTATCTTCTCACCTTTCAGGAGCCTTCCATGACACCATCAATAAACATCCTTTCCCAGCCACTATGCTTCTCCTTTTCCTACTTCATCTTTCTTTATGGCACTTGCAATTTGTTGAAATAATATTGTTGATCTGTTTACTTCTTTAGTGTCTCTTCCTTGAGACTAAACTCCAGGAGATCAGGGATTTTGTTTGTTTCATGCGTAGCTGTATATCCGGCACCTAGAATTAAGTAGTGAAAGAAATCCAATTCTTTTTCCAATCAAAATTTACCTGGTTTTGTGGCCTATTTTCCAAGGATTTGTGCTCTAATATGGAAGAATACACTGACTCCATGAACACATCCATTCTTGAACTGTGGGGAGTGCAGTGTTCTGCCCATTTTTCCCAATGATTGAGAAACTTACTTTGATGTTCCCTTTTACTCTTGATGGCTATCACTTTTCTTTTGAAAACTTGAGATTGGTAATAGACACTTAATGTATTTCTCACTGTCTTTAATACAATAGGTTAAAGATTAATCAATAAATATGGCATATCTTGAAATGAGGTGTGTGTATTTGGCATTCATCTGAGTGTCACCACACAGTGGTAGAGGAGGGATGGGATTAAGAGGGAATATTTGTCAATGCTTGTCCAGGACAACAGCTCATGCCAAGTAGTTCAATAGAAGACATCCAATATGGGGAACTAGTTACAGCAGTGATGCAAGATCCAAAATGTCAGGAAGGCAAAAAAGAGGCAGCCCCATTATTATCCACAGCAGGAATTTCCTACCAGCTTTAGAACGGAGGAAAGGGGGACGAAGGAAGTAGTATGGCCAGAGTCCAGAGGGGCTGGGAGCACAGAGGGAGAGGCTGTCCAGAGGAATCTAGAAGTCCTGGAGGATGTCCAGCCACTTCCAAGGATGCCTCCAAAACAGAGAGGTAGGTGAAGAAATGCCCTGGCCTCTTCTTTTTTGCACCCTCAAATATTCTGCCAGTGTTCCCACTGCCTGAACCCAACTACAAGGCAGTGGGAAATGGAATTTGCAGGGTTCAGCCCAGTCTACTGCAGAAGAGATTAGAGAAAGGACTGGAAGGGTCAGAGAGCATCCAAGGACAGGAGGAATTTGCAGAAGTGCACCTGATAAAATCATCTTGGTTCAGGTTTGTGCTGCCTATGAATTATTCTAACTGCATGGTGTGAAGCTCACCATGTGATATAAAATTTCCTAAGATCCTGCCACAAAGCTGTCTTATTTGCATGAGTCCAAAAACTGCAGGCTAGAAAGGTGAGTGAAAGTTAGAAAATGGTTTATATAAATGATCAGCCATCCACATGGACTTGTTTTGGATTTACTACCATTATTTTTTATTTTATTATTTTAGTGTTACTGTTATACTGCATCAAACCTTGTTTCCCTGTGGGGTCTTTGACTCCCTTACTGACAACTCAAGTCATTTATGTAATTTTTCAAACACTTTTAGTTATTAAGAGAGGTGAATTTCAAATATTAGACCTAACCTTGTGCATTCTCTGTTCCTCTTCCCACGAATACAGGTGGACTTAAAGCTCTAGCAGCTGGGAACTGTGGACATTGGGATAGTTATTCTCTCACTCACCTCCTTTCCTGCACTTGCCCTCCTGGTGTTGAGAGGAGGAAAGTGGGGGAGGGAGGCTTCACACATACCTGCAGGTTTTTTCTTCCTATTGTTCATCAATGAGTCCAGATGGGATTGTCGGTTTCCTCACAGCAGCAGGCTGTCCTGAGTGGTGGGGTGTATGTTTGGCTCATTGGAGGGCGCAGTCCCTTCAGAGGCCGTGGTAAAGGACCAGCAACTGAGCTTGTGTTTTTCTCACCTGTAGCCCCTACAACAAGTTATCCAGATTATCTTGTTGCTGCTAGGATTGCCTCACCCAGAAGTGGCTCTCTTGAAGGGGCCAGTACAATGAGTGGCTGAATCCCTACCACCTGCTACAGGGTTTGCTCGATCATCTGTAGGAAATCCACAGATGCTTACACATCAAATGGTAACACAGTCCAACTAGGTTCTCTCTCTGTACCAAGGCCACTCTTCCACCCATTTCTTTATGCTTCCACCATCAGACTTGGGGAAACAGGCATTGTGTGAGAACAGAGGTTCAGCATTGAAAATTTTCATAATTGAAAATCTTGAGCACAGTGGCTTAGGTGCCTCCAGTATCACAGGAATTGGGCAGGGGTTTTGATAGAATGGCCCTATCCCAAAAGATAGAAGAGGAGGTGTTGCGGGAAGTCAGGGACCCCGAACAGAGGGACCTGCTGAAGCCATGGCAGAACATAAATTGTGAAGATTTCATGGACATTTATTAGTTCCCCAAATTAATACTTTTATAATTTCTTACATCTGTTTTTACTGCAATCTCTAAACATAAATTGTGAAGATTTCATGGATATTTATCACTTCCCCAATCAATACTCTTATAATTACCTATGCCTGTCTTTACTTTAATCTCTTAATCCCGTCATCTTTGTAAGCTGAGGATGTATGTCACCTCAGGACACTGTGATGATTGTGTTAATTGCACAAATTGTTCGTAAAGCATGTGTTTTTAACAATATGAAATCTGGGCACCTTGAAAAAAGAACAGGATACTAGCGATGTTCAGGGAACAAGGGAGATAACCATTGGGTCTGACTGCCTGGGAGCCAGGCATGACAGAGCCGTATTTCTCTTATTGCTGAAAATAAGAGAAATATTTTTTTCATTTCTCAGAAAATATTAGTAAGAGAAATATCGCTGAATTCTTTCCCCAGTAAGGAATATTAATAATTACCAGCCCTGGGAAAAGTATGCATTCCCAGGAGGAGGCCTCTAAAATGGCCGCTCTAGAAGTGTCTGCATTATGCAGTTGCAGATAAGGGATGAAACACGCCCTAGTCTCCTGCAGCGCCCCCAGGCTTGCTAGGATTGGGAAATTCCAGCCTGGCAAATTCTAGTCAGACCAGTTCTCTGCTTTTGAACCCTGTTTCCTGCTAACATGTTTATCAATGAAAATGTATGCCCAGTGGGACATGGACCTTCATTAGCAATTCTAGTTTCGCCCTGACCTTGTGATCTCACTCTGATTTTCTGCCTTGTGACATTTTATTGCCTTTGAACCATGTGATCTCTGTGACCCACACCCTATTCGTACACTACCTCCCCTTGGAAAATCGCTAATAAAAACTTGCTGGTTTTGCAGCTCAGGGGGCATCACGGAACCTGCCGACATGTGATGTCTTCCCTGGACACCCAGCTTTAAAATTTCTCTCTTTTGTACTCTTTCCCTTTATTTCTCAGACCGGCCAACACTTAGGGAAAATAGAAAAGAACCTACGATGAAACATTGGGGGCTGGTTCCCCCATTGAGGAGGAATGGATGGTTTGCTACTCCACAAATTATGCATCTTTATTCTCCCAACCTGTGGCAAACTTGCATCCCTTCTCTAGTCCTCTGGTAGTTTTATATTAATATAGATTCTGCTGAAATGGTCCTTCTGTGTCCAGAGTTGGTTCCTTCCGGTGGGTTCGTGGTCTCACTGACTTCAAGAATGAAGCTGTGGACCTTTGCAGTGAGTGTTACAGCTCTTAAAGGTGGCACGGATCCAAAGAGTGAGCAGCAACCAGATTTATTGTGAAGAGCAGAAGAACAAAGCTTCCACAGCGTGGAAGGGGACCTGAGTGGGTTGCTGCTGCTGGCTGGGATGGCTAGCTTTTATTCCCTTAATTGTTCCCACCCATGTCCTGCTGATTGGTCCATTTTGCAGAATGCTGATTGGTCCATTTTACAAACCTGTAGCTAGCTACAGAGCACTGATTGGTGGTGTGTTTTTACAGAGCACTGATTGGTGCATTTTACAAACCTCCAACTAGCTACAGAGTGCTGATTGGTGCGTTTTACAAACCTCTTGTAAGAAAAGTTCTCCAAGTCCTCACTCTACCAAGGAAGTCCAGCTGGTTTCACTTCTCACTTCTCCAAAAGCCTCATAGGATGGCAAACAGGCCTCACAGCAGATGACTCTCTGAACTCAGAATGTGGGTATCTTGGTTTTGGTCTGTGTGCTCTGGCAGAGAATTCCAGGAAAACAGGACAGGTCCACCTAGCTTTTCAGAACCAATCAGGTCATAGGTAAAATGGAATATTTGAAAGCCATCAATAACATATTTTAAAAGAATTCTTTAACTTATTAACATACTCATTTTAACTATTTATTGAGCACTTAACAATTGCTAGGGATTTAGCCAGTCATTGAGGATAAAATGAACAATACATAGTTGCTGCCTTGAGAAACCTCCAGATGGATACATGGATAAATAACAGGCACTAATTGTGCAGCATTTATTCAAGGCCAGATGGTTTGTCAACTTAGTTTAACTTCTCATAGTTCTGTTGCAAAGTGAGAATTATTATCACCAGTATACCAATGAGGAAATGGTTATACAAGTGATATAACTCATAGAGTTTAGATAACTTAACCAGGACTGCTCAGGCTTTGGGAATCATGACCAAGTGTTGGTCCTGGGACCATCAATGCGCCTTATTTCCTCAGGGGCCCTCACTTTCGTCAGAGTCAAATGTCTCTCTTTGCTTTCAGAAAATTCCAGAAACTGTAGTGATGATCAGGGTTTGTGACTTAGTTTTATTTATTTTGGGAGGAGGTTTAGGCATGTGTATAGAATGGAGGTGGTCAGTGGTATGAAGACCTTGACAGAAAATGATCAATGGTGAAATTATTCAGCTCCTATGGACAGGACTAGCTAACTCATAGTTGAAACTCCCAGATGTGAAAAATCTAAGGCCAGGGTTAAATTTCTCAAATTTGAAAATCTTATAAACTTAAGAAAATTTGATTTTGTAAACTCATATCCTAAAATGGCATTCAATTCTTAGTTGTAAATTAACTCAATTTGAATTCAAGAATAAGTAAAGCACAGTTAAAAAATAAAATAACTTATCCTTCCAAAGCAATTAGCCTCTCAACCCTGCAGCTATAAGGAAAACAGATGAAAGTACTTTAAACATTTGATTCACCTGAACTAGCAATATTAATTGAGGATAATGGCTCTGTTGTGGAGCCACAAAGGCAACTCTTTTTTTGTTGTTGTTGCGGTTGAGACGGAGTCTCGCTCTGTGACCCAGGCTGGAGTGCAGTGGCGCGATCTCGGCTCACTGCAAGCTCCGCCTCCTAGGTTCACGCCATTCTCCTGCCTCGGCCTCCCGAGTAACGGGGACCACAGGCGTTCGCCACCATGTCCGGCTAATTTTTTGTATTTTTAGTAGAGACAGGGTTTCACTGTGTTAGCGAGGATGGTCTCAATCTCCTGACCTCATGATCCACCCGTCTGGGCCTTCCAAAGTGGTGGGGTTATAGGCAGGAGCCACCGCACCTGGCCACAAAGGCAGCTTTTTACTCAAATACACACATAAACACACACACTAACTTCTTATAGATAGAGATGATGTTATCTAACACAGCAAGGTGTCGTAATATTCTGCTAAGTATTTTTAGTTGTTTAAATTGAGTCTAACACACATTCAGCAAAGTGTAAAAATTACGTTTTTGGCTTTTTTCTTTTATCCAAAATGAGCACACCCATGTAAAAAGCCAGATCAAAAAACAATCAAGAGCCTGAAGTAAACGAAATCAGTATTTGCTCTTTTGTGTCTGGCTTCCTTCACTTGGGATTATGCTTATGAGGTTTATGGACGTTATTGTATATAGTTGTGTATACTCTTTCTGAACAGTATCAATGGGGAGTAGAACTACATAGTATTCTATTATCTGAATGTACCACAATTTATTTTTCATTCTTGACGAACATTTGGGTATATTCCAGATTTTGGCTATTATAAAAAGTGCTCCTATGAACGTTCATTTTGTATCTTTTGGTGAACATATGTATACACATCTTTTGTGTATATAGGGTCATAAGATAGGCATATGTTCAGCATTAGTAAATACTGCCAGATAGTTTTCCAACATGTTTGCATCAATTTTCACTCCCACCATCAGTATATGAGAGTTTAGGTTTTCTACATTCTTGCCAACACTGGATGTTTATTTCTTTTCATTTTGCTTTTAATTTGCATAGTCATGATGCCTAATCACATTGTGCACCTTAAGTGCTTAAGTCATTTTCTCCATGTTCCATCAAGTTTTCTTTTTCTTATTAGTTTGCAATTCTTGGTATATTTTGGATGCAAATTCTATATTGGGTAAATATATTGCAAATATATTACATTATGTGGGTTGCCTTTTCATTCTCAATAATGTCTTTTGATGAACAGAGTTCTGTTTTGGTCCAGTCCAATTTATAATCTTTTCTTTATTATAGCTCTGTTTGGAACTCCTTGTCTGCCATGAAAACATCCTCCAACATTTTCTTCAAAAACTTTTATTGCTTTAATAGTTACAGTTATATTTGCAATCTACTTAGAACTGTGTTTTAGTGGTTTGAGAATGATATATGTTTTGTTTTCCATATGGATATCCAATGAATTAAACCTGGTAGCACAATTAAAAAAATATGTAATGCTTTTTAATTTGAATAACGGTACTATTGTTACATGGAATGGATTGTATCCCAAATTATTCTATAAGTAATAAATAAAGTAGTTAAATTTATGGAGTCTCCGTATCACATACTATGAATATTTCTTTTTAATGCTTTCACATGATCAGATCATATCAAATAAATGAAACCTTGGGTGATAAATAACTTTGGAAATAGTTTCTCAAATCTATTATATATATATTGAGTAGATTAGAGATAGTGAATCCAGAAAGCTTCAATATTTATGCATATTGACTCAAATAAATTAACATTCATTATTTGCTATAACATCTTAAAGAAATGTGCAGAAAACATTTGAAGCAATTTGAAGAAAATATAAATCATCATATAAAAAAACCTAGACAATGAAAGTTGGGCAGAGATAATACTTTTTCTGAGGAATCTAATTAGAAAAGGAAGAGAGGGGACAGTGACAAACAGTGCTAAATGGAAAACATTTGCATGAACTTGTGATTTTGAAAAATTCTTATTCAGTAACAAAAGCAACTTTTTCTACTCTGCTGACAGTCTTGTCTACTTCCGTATGAAGAGAGTGAAAAGGCCACCTGCAGGATGGAAGAGCATCTGTTGCCAGTGCTTGGCTGGAATGAGATCACCTGCAGGTAGCACCCAGATCACAATTCTTTGCATGGGCTTTTACTAAAAGCAGAGTGGGCTCTCTAGTACAAAGCCATTATTAGCTCTAGAGTCAGGAAAAGCAAGACAGTCCCAGACTATCTCATGGCGGAGAGACAAAGGCGGCTTGGCAGATATCTGGAGTAAAACTGAAATGGTTCAAGGTGCCAACCTCCAGAAGAAGGCTTTGCTCAAATTGTAAGAATTCTCTACTACAGTTTTTAATCAACACCAGAGTTACTTCACTCCTTGGACTCAGAAGGCATTTTGTTCTTTAGAAGGCTTTTTTTTTTCTTTCTCCACCAGCTTTATTGAGACGTAGTTGAGAAATTAAAAAAAAAAAATACTCAGAATGTGCAATGTGATGCTTTGATATACCTATCTGCTATACACTGTGTAATGATTTCCACAATCAAACTATTCAATGAATAGTTTGAATGAATCAACACATTCATCACCATGCATACTCTTTTTTGGGGGTGTGTTTGTGGTTAGGACACTGAAGATCTGCTCCTTTAGCAAATTTCAAGTAAATAACACAATATTAATCAGTCACCACGCTAACCATCACATTTGCAGAACTTATCTATTATACCTGAAAGTTCGTGCCTTTTGACCAACGTTTCCCCACATCCCCCATACAGCAACATGGATGAACCTGGGGGATGTTCTGCTAAGTGAAATAAGCCAGATACAGAAAGACTAATACTGTACAATTTCATTTATATGTGGATCCTAAAAATTCAAGCTCGTAGAGAGTAAAATGTTGGTTGCTAGTGGGGCTTCTGAAGAGAGGGATTCTTCTCTAGTGTGGCAGATCTTGTCTATTAGCAGAATGGAGATTTAATGTGTAATTCTAGTTTACCATCATGTAGGGCCTACCACAAGCTTTATTTTGTTTAATTTTACCTATGTATTTTATTTTATTTTTATACGTTCTGTGCCCAGGCTGGAGTGCAGGGGCACGATCACAGCTCACTGCAGCCTCCACACACTGGGCTTAAGTGATCCTCCTGCCTTAGCTTCTCAAGTAACTGGGACTGCAGGCATGAGCCACTGTGTCCAGCTCTGTTTAATTTTCTAATAGGAATTAGGCGCCACATAGAGATGACTTTTTTGACTATTTAGGAACAAGGCAGGGTCTCTGACTGGTGAATGAAGGGGAAGCACTCTGCAAGATATTAACAGGCCAGTATAGTGTACTTTCCTAAGAATGGAAATTACAAACGTCTCATTAAGAAATGTAAATTGTTGACATAATTTTAATCCACAGCATTATTTAAATTGTCTAGTTCAAGATTATTTTGAGAAAACACTTAACTGTGGCAATTCTAATTAAATTCCCTTGATGTATATATTGGAAAGATATAAAGCATGGATTATAAAAGAAAGAACAGCATCGGAAAGTTTCAAAATACACATTTTTAAGAAAAGCTAAAATAAGAGTCAAAATGAATTTGTTTGGATTCAGATTTTGAGTATATTTTGGTTTAGAATTTTCTGCTTTAAGTAAGTAGAGATAATTTAAAACTGATTAACATAATCGAGCCACCAAAATACTTTAAATTCTGTCACTAAACTGGAATTTAATCTGTGTTTCCTTAAGTGAGATAAAGCAATCCAATGTTTGATAATTAGACTGGTACTTCTTGGAGGAGTCAATAAGCCAAGGATAAGTAATTCCCACCTCTGCTCTAAGAGTCTTAGCATGTGGAATACTGACGGGAGAAGACCAGGCCCTGATGCACAAGAGAGAGTGGGAGATGGGAACTCTGCTGAGTCTTGGTCACCAGGAGCAATGCTGTCTTTAATCTACTACCTGAGTTGGCTGTATAATTTCTGGTACCCAATGCAAAACGAAAATTTTGGTCCCCTTAAATGAAAAACAGGAAAAAAAAAGTGCTTTTAAGGTTCTAAAATATAAAGCTTTTTTTTCTGTATTCCATGGGCCCTCTCTTTCATCTTCTCATGGTGGATTTGCTATTTAATGTCCTAAATGAAATAAATTATTAGCATAAATTTTACCATTCATCTTTATAATGTACAATGCCCATTTTAAATGCAAATACAAAAGCATTTAGCTTGTATGCGGAAATCACATAATTTGAATTTTGTACATGCATATGTATTTTGTTCTTCCCAGAATAGTGGAAAACCTGCTTAAAATAACTCAAATGTTTTTATTTTACTTCTTGATATGTGTGCAATATGGGTTACCCTGTCTTTCTCTTTCTTTTCCTTTCCTTCTATGTCATCACTTTCAGTGCAAGTCCTTGAATAATACAGGAAGGTGATACAAGTAAGAAAAAATATGATAGTTTCTTAGTCATGAATGTTCTAGAACATCATTGCCTCCTTTCTGAGTTCTGGGTTGAATGGAAAATGTGGCTATCAATGTTCCGTTTACTCAGTCGTGGATATAACACGTTCATCCTGCACTTTGTTGCTGGACTCCCATGCATTGCTGGTCCACTGAAATTTACACTCATGGGACTCTTGAATGTATATGCAAATAGGGCAACAAGGCATGCCCTAAATGCAAACGGTGTGCAGTCCTCTGCTTATGCTTCATCGTCTTTTCAGACTTCACTTACAAAAATGTTCAAAGATAGTATCATTAAGAATCCAAAGATGGTGACAGTCAGAGCATGATACCAAGCGCAGGGTTCTTCTGCACATGACTTCCTATACAATTGCACTGATTATAAAGCCATGGAACCAGCCTTGCCTGCAACAGTCAATTTGTTCAGATAGCTCCTGGAGATTTACACTATTTCTCTTTAGAGTAGCACGCCTTCCAGGCAAGAGACTCAGTCAAAGGGAGGCCCAAGAGGAAACATTCACACTGCATTTAGCACTAGCTCCTTCACCCCATTGGTGAATTCCTACACTACACGATGATCTGCCCTTGTGCCCAGGCCACAGTCCAGACTGTGCAATCAGATGTCAGAATGTCTGGAAGTGGGTGGGACACGTTAAAGATTCCCAGGAGATTCCAAAGTGCAGATTAGGTTAAGAACTACTACTTCACTGCTACTGCTTCTCGTTACTGAAAGTATGATCCCTAGACCAGCAATGTCAGCATCAATCACCTGGCAGCTTGCCAGGAACATAGAACCTCAGGCTCTACACCTACTGGGTCAAGTAAGATTCTGCATTTTCATTTGTGATTAAACTTTGAGAAGCATGGCTGCAGCTGGATGGGCCATTTGTAACACCTAAAAGTTGACTCCTTAGGCTCTTCTGCAAACATTGGTTATTAGTCCTGGTTGTACATTTAAATGATCTGTTTTATTCTATCACCTAAGTACATAAACGTATTGAATTTATTTTTATGTTTAATAATTGTTTATCAGAATTGTGCAATTGGATTATTTTAACCAATTGTGCTTTATTAATAACAAATATCATTAAGATTTATTTTAATGCTTGGAAACTTACAATCATAAAATTAAAATATGTTTTAATGTTTTAACCTACATATGAAATTTGGCTACAGAGAAATATAATGTGTGACCAAAAAAACCTATACATGTATTAAAGCATAAATTATATTACAGTAGTAAAAAGTATGTGAGGAAGTAGATTGCAAATATGAGATAAAGGAGAAAGTGAATGTAAAAATTTTGACTGTTAGAGATAGACATGTTCATGTATTTTTTAAATGGCTGATGATAGATATAAAATCCTGATGGCTTTTTCAGTCCATTGGATACATTTAAAAGAGTAATATAACAGGTTTATTTTAAGATATCAAAATGTCAGTACTTGAAATATGCCAACAATTAAATTACTTCTAATTGTTTAAATTTATGATGAAAACATTAGACAACAATGTCTTTATTTTGGTATCAGTATTTATAATATGTCAGGGATTATGTTATTTGCAACAATTTAAATTTCTGATGAAAAATATTAAATGCCAGTATGTGAGAGGTACATAATTTTTCAAAATTCTACAGATGTAAAATAATTTGAAGACCACTGAGATACATGGCAGGACCTAAGAATCTCATGGGCATCTTTGAATTTCACAATCCTGCAGCCTCCCTGGGGTCCACTTACCAGCACACATTCATTTTCTAGTATGCTATGCATCACTCTGAGAGGAAGGACAATTCTTTTGCTGAGTCTTCCGTGTTGCTTAAACTTTTCCTTCTCACTGGTGAGGCTACTTAAACCTGGGCATGGCCTGACTTGTTGAACAATCACAGACTTATTTGTTATTGTATTCCCCCTTTGGCAGTGCAGTTTAATAGCCCAGTGAATCCCTTGTCAACTTGATTTTGGGGGATTCAGTTATCTAATAATCATGTTCAGCCAAGCCTCTGAGTCTGTATTCCGCACTTAGAGTTTCCCTTTCTTAACACTAAGCTTGTGGGCTGTGCCATTCACAGAACACGGAAAGAAAACCACAGGCTGGCGTGGGGAGAATAGAATGCCTTAGAATGCTGTCACTCAGAGTCCTAGTTGAATGCAACTCACAAAATTTATTTTTTGTTTTTATCGAGTTGTTTTTTCATCAAAGTAATGTCAGCACACAGTTTTCAAATCAAAGAATTACCAAAAAGCTCATATTAAGAAGACTTTCCCCTCCCTCTCTCTCTCCATCTTTAATTCCACTTCCAGAGGTAACTACTTTCAACTTTTAGCCGTTTCTTCTGGGATTTACATTTGTTTATTTACAAAAGTTACTTATGGGGCTCCTTCTTGATTTATTTGCCTGATTTAGCCTTTATTTATAACATTTTTTTATTGCGGCTGAGGCATTGACTCTTACAAGACATCCTTTTTATCTTCTTCTGCCAACCAATACAATCATAACTCAAATTTTGGTTGATATTTTTGCATTATTATGAATATACAAACTTTTTCACTGATGAGTCAGAATGCTAGGTTAAAAATAATTTTCACTTGGAAGTTGAATGGTGTTACTGCTCTGTGCTCTAGCATTCCGTGTTGCTCATGAAAAGTGGTGAAATTATCATCTTGATACCAAAACATGGCAGAGACACAACAAAAAAAGAAAACTTCAGGCCTGTATCCCTGATGAACATCAATGCGAAAATCCTCAATAAAAATACTGGCAAACCGAATCCAGCAGCACATCAAAAAGCTTATTCACCATGTTCAAGTTGACTTCATCCCTGGGATGCAAGGCTGGTTCAACATACACAAATCAATAAACGCAATTCATCACATAACAGAACCAAAGACAAAAACCAGATGTTATCTCAATAGACACAGAAAAGGCCTTCCATAAAATTCAACACCCATTCATGTTAAAAACTCTCAATAAACTAGGTACTGAAGGAACATACATCAAAATAATAAGAACTATTTATGACAAACCCACAGCCAGTACCTTACTGAATAGGCAAAAGCTGGAGGCATTCTCCTTGAAAACTGGCACAAGACAAGGATTCCCTCTCTCACTCTCTTCTTCAATACAGTGTTGGAAGTTCTGGCCAGGGCAATCAGGCAAGAGAAAGAAATCCAGGGTATTCAAATAGGAAGAGAGGAAGTCAAATCAGCTTTGTTTGCAGATGACATAATCCTATATCTAGAAAACCCCATTGTCTCAGTCCAAAAGCTTCTTAAGCTGATAAACCACTTTAGCAAAGCCTCAGGATACAAAATCAATGTGCAAAAATCATAAGCATTCCTATACACCAACAATAGAAAAGTAGAGAGCCAAATCATGAATGAACTCCCATTCATGATTGCTACAAATAGAATAAAATACCTAGGAATACAGCTAACAAGGGAAGTGAAGGACCTCTTTAAGGAGAATTACGAACCATGACTCAAGGAAATCAGAGAGGACACAAGCAGATGGAAAAACATTCCATGCTTATGGATAGGAAGAATCAATATCATGAAAATGGCCATATTGTCCAAAGCAATTTATAGATTCAATGCTATTCCCTTTAAGCTACCATTGGCATTTTTCACAGAATTAGAAAAAAAACTATTTTAAAATTCATATAGAACCAAAAAAGAGCCTGTATAGCCAAGACAATCTTAAGCAAAAGGAATAAAGCTGGAGGCATCACACTACCCGACTTCAAACTATACTACAAGACCACAGTAACCAAAAGAGCATGGTACCGCTACAAAAACAGGCACATAGACCGAAGGAACCTAATAGAGAACTTAGAAATAAATCCGCACATGTACCACTATGTGATCTTTGACAAACCTGACAAAAACAAGCAATGGGGAAAGGATTCCCTGTTTAATAAATAGTGCTGGGAGAATTGGCTAGCCATATGCAGAAAATTGAAACTGGATCCCTTTGTTACACCTTACACAAAAATTAACTCAAGATGGGTTAAAGACTTGAATGTAAAACCCAAAACTATAAAACCCTAGAAGAAAATCTAGGCAATACCATTCAGGACATAGGCATGGGCAAAAGCTTTATGATGAAATTGCCAAAAGCAATTGCAACAAAAGCAAAAATTGACAAATGGGATCTAATTAAACTAAAGAGCTTCTGCTTAGCAAATGAAACTATCATCAGAGCAAACAGGGGACCTACAGAATGGGAGAAAATTTTTGCAATCTATTCATCTGACAAAAGTCTAATATCCAGAATCTACAAGGAACTTAAGCAAATTTACATGAATAAGAAAACCCATTAAAAAGTGGGCAAAGGATATGAACAGACACTTCTCAAAAAAAAAAAAAAAAAAGACATACATGTGGCCAACAAACATATGAAAAATAGCTCAACATCACTGATCACGGGAGAAATGCAAATCAAAACCACAATGAGATACCATCTCACAGCACTTAAATGGCGATTATTAAAAAGCCAAGAAACAACAGATGCTGGTGAGGTTGCGGAGAAATAGGAATGCTTTCACGCTGTTGGTGGGAATGTAAATTGTGAAAGACAGCGTGGTGATTCCTCAAAGATTTAAAACTGGAAATACCATTTGACTGAGCAATCCCATTACTGGGTATATACCCAAAGGAATATAAATCATTCTATTATAAAGATACATGCACGTGGATGTTCATTGCAGCACTGTTCACAATAGCAAAGAGATGGAATCAACCCAAATGCCAGTCAATGATAGACTGGATAAAGAAAATGTGGTACACATACACCATAGAATACTATGCAGCCATAAAAGAGAACGAGATTGTGTCCTTTGCAGGGACATGGATGAAGCTGGAAGCCATTATCCTCAGCAAACTAATGCAGGAACAGCAAATCAAACACTGCATGTTCTCACTTATAAGTGGGAGCTGAACAATGAGAACACATGGACACAGGGAGGGGAACAACACTTACTGGGGCCAGTTCGGGAAGGGCAGTGGGAGGAGAGCATTAGGGAAAAGAGTTGATGCATGCTTGGCTTCGTACCTAGGTGATGGGTTGATAGGTGCAGCAAACCACCATGGCACACGTTTACCTGTGTAACAAACCTGTGCTTCCTGCACATGTACCCTGAAACTTACAAAATAAATACATTAATTAAAAAAAAAGAAAAGTGGTGCTATTTGAATTTCCATTCTTTAGTACATGGGCTTCTGTTTGCTTTCTGCAGGTTTTTAGGATGTTCTGTGCTTCTTATACCGAGACTTTCATTTTGTTATCTTTTAAAATTTTCCATTTGTATTTTTATTCAGCTTCCTGGGAGATTCCTTGAAATCATCTTTTGATTCTTATACTATATTTTAAAGAATGCTTACCTTATTTCTATTTACAAGAGCTCTGCCTTATTCTGATTGGTGAAACTTGTTTTATTGACACACAGTAGTTTCTTATGTTATTGCATGGTAGTGTGTGGTTAAGAGGTAGAACTGCAGCCAGACCACCTAAATTCAAATCCCAGCTCTGTCATTTACTGGCTGTGCAAACTAGGACAAATTACTAAATTTTCTCATCTGTAAAATAGGATAAGGCTTTCATCATAGATTGTTGTGATTATTCAATGAGTGAATACACTTAAAGCACTTAGAACACTGCTTGACCTGTAGCAAGAGCTCCATAAGCATTTGTTGCTTTCTTTATCTCTCTGAGGTTATTAGTTACAGGATAAAAAAAAATTCTGGTTTGTCTCCTTCCTTTGCATCCCTTATGTTTAATATGGTGCGCATCTTGACACTAGAAGATTTTCTCAAATGTCTGGTGATCCCTGGTTGTTCATAATTAAGAGTCACTAAAAAGTTGATTGTAAATTATAAATGTGTGCATCAAGCACCAGAATGTTTTTCTGATGGAGTTCACTGTAGGATGTGAACATGATAAACCTTCCCCTTTTTTTTTGGCAGGATGCTGAAAATCAGTACATAGATATCTTCCATCCAGAACTGTTCAGTTTCTCCAGAGAAGAATTCTGGGAACAATGAAAGGCCTTGGCATCCAATAGTTCAGTATGTACATTTTCATTAATCCCCAGTTTGGTCTTATACTTTGCCATAGTTGTGCATCCTTTAGTCTGGACCCTCTCTGGTTAGGTTTCTTCAAAGAAAAAAATCTTTTATTTTCTTTTGGGAAATTGTTGAAGGGGTGTTTACTTATTCTCTTTGAGAAGGGGACACAGGACTTCCAGCTACTCTATTTAAATATTGTCAATAAATCCATCAATTGAAATGTGTTTAACTTTACATTTAACATTTATCTGGTATCTTCAACCCTGAGCCTTTTGTGAGTGGGATATGTTAGCTTATTTCCTGTTAGTATCTTACATCTACAAGCACTTAAGTTAAACATTTCTCAACTCTGTTTAGAAAGTTAGTTACTACTGCTTTTTTCACTTTCTACCTTTGAAAATTTTATTAATATATTTCCTTTCAGTTGTCTTCTATCTCATTCTTTTTGCCTTTGGGTTTATATATTTTTATTTCTCTTAGTAATCACTTAAGTGGGGCTCAAAGAAGTAGGTACCTAGGTTTAATTTGTCATGTTTAACTAGAACTCAAGTACATTTTTTTAATGGGAAGCTTTATCACCTTTTTCTGGGAAAGGCAAGGAATCAGTGATTACTGATAACTCTAGATCCTCTGGAATACACCTATTCCAATTTCTAGGAGCCAATATTCTGCCTGTCAGCTAAACACTTCAGGGTGAGACAGAGTTTGCTGCAATTCTTCAAATTGTATTATTATCTGATCTCCAGAAATTTCATGTTATGGAGTCAATATTGTCTTATAACAAAGCTATCCCACCTGTCTTTTTGTTCTCCATCAGTTTTCAATGAATCAACTTGTCTCTCCCATACTTTATTTTTGTGAATGCTGAAGGAAGTGGCCAACATCCTGTGATAGTCATGGTAGCATTTTACTATCAAGCTCCCTAAGACTCAAGTCTCCATGATTACTTGATCTGAACCCAAGAGCTGACAGGCAGTAGTTTAACCAACCACTTTACCACCTTCAAAAAGTGTACATAGTACTAAAAATGTTCATATGGAATTCTTGAATTCCAAACCTCAGCCTTCAAAAATTTACTCATTTACATTTTACTTGGATTCAGCCACATCAAAATTTGTAGGTTCTATCCTTGTAGAAACCTAGATAATAATTTCTAGATAATAATTTTAAATATCGGTCTGGATTCTTTGGTTCTAACTAACCACAATCAAACTAAAAATTATCTGTCAGAATCCATAGAACAATTCAACAGTAAAGCTGAGAAGCATCTGGTTCTCATAAGCAGTCATGACCAGGAACTTCAATGACAGCAGGACATAACCTGTGTCATCTCTGCTATTCTGTATATCACCGTCATCATTTCTAGTTTGCACGACAGAGGGCTGGATATGAGCCACCAAGAGTTCATGAGTTTTCAATATTATATCTTCCACCAAAACAAAAGACAGTTTTACTTTTCCAGTTTCAGTCCAAATATATCCCTGGGAAGAGCTTCACTTGGCACAGCTTGAATAAGGTGTTTATTCCTGAGCCAATCAACCGAGGCCATGCAGTGGGGTCAGGTAAGACTCTGTTATCTCCCAAGGGAACCACTTAGAGAGGGAAGTTGTGGTGACAGTGGCATGTCCTCAAAAAAGTTTTAGAGCATTTTTTTTCTCTAAGTTCAAACTACAGGTAATGCTATGCTCCTTATACACATCAACTTAAAGTGTAGCTATGAGAGGCAAAGGAAAACATTTTGTCATTTCAAACCCTTCACTCTTTTTCACTCTGAAAATACCAGCTTATAGCAACAAAACTGATAGTTCACTTTAAAAAAGGAAATTTTGAATAGTGCCGCAGTAAACATACGTGTGCATGTGTCTTTATAGCAGCGTGATTCGTAATCCTTTGGGTATATACCCAGTAATGGGATGGCTGGGTCATATGGTACTTCTAGTTCTAGATCCTTGAGGAATCGCCATACTGTTTTCCATAATGGTTGAACTAGTTTACAGTCCCACCAACAGTGTAAAAGTGTTCCTATTTCTCCACATCCTCTCCAGCACCTGTTGTTTCCTGACGTTTTAATGATATTCACAATAGCAAAGACTTGGAATCAACCCAAATGTCCATCAGTGACAGACTGGATTAAGAAAATGTGGCACATACACACTGTGGAATACTATGCAGCCATAAAAAAGGATGAGTTTGTGTCCTTTATAGGGACATGGATGCAGCTGGAAACCATCATTCTCAGCAAACTATCGCAAGAACAGAAAACCAAACACCGCATGTTCTCACTCATAGGTGGGAACTGAACAATGAGATCACTTGGACTCGGGAAGGGGAACATCACACACCGGGGCCTATCACGGGGAGGGGGGAGGGGGGAGGGTTTGCATTGGGAGTTATACCTGATGTAAATGACGAGTTGATGGGTGCTGACGAGTTGATGGGTGCAGCACACCAACATGGCACAAGTATACATATGTAACAAACCTGCACGTTATGCACATGTACCCTAGAACTTAAAGTATAATAAAAATAAATAAATAAATAAATAAAATAAAATAAAATAAAAATAAAAGAGGAAATTTGAGAGCACTTGCTGACTTCAATTCATTCGACAGGAAAACTTTCTTGCGGTATTGACAACCAGAACTATAAGCAACAGAGTTAAGGATGCTAGAATGAAAAATACTTTTAACATAATTGACAGTAGTAAATATTTTGGATATTGATGGTAGTGAAATGTCCAACCTGGAATTAGAATCACCTTGAAACATGATGCATAGCCATTAAGTCAGTCACTAAAGTGATTTCTGACAATATGATTGGTGTATGCACATGAATGACTTAATAAAATTACATAAATTGGAAGGGAAGGTTTGCATCTTGCCTCAGCACATACAGTTTGTCAGAGCTAGTTATTGATACCTTGCAAAAGAATTGACACAAGTTGAATTTGAATTTCTTCAGTTGGTTTGCTGTCATACAGTGATTTTTATGTTCTGTTTGTTTAAAAATACATGTAAGAATTACAATTTGCATTTGAGCTTGTTCAAGCCAGTGCAAACAATTCAAGACTTATAATTTAATACTGAGTTATCCTTCTCTGCAATTTGAAGATGAGGAAATTGAATTATTTACTTTGGGTATCAGTGCAGATACCATAGACCTGATTTATTGCTGGTAATGATAGTCAGTAAGTAGATTAGCACTCTGAGTATTCAAAGTTTAAAACACATCTTATTAATAGTTAAAAGTCTCCTAAGAATTAATGCTTGATTTTGAAAAGCAAGAAAACATTTTGGTAAGTGCAAGTTTTCAAAAACATTAATAGAGACTAGTCAGAAGTATTCCCTACTGTTACAATTTTCTCTGCTTCAAAATTTCAGAAACTCTCTGACTCCAAATATACGTGCATGGTGATTTCAGGTAATTTCACCTATGTGTAAAGTGTGATAGATAGCTGTGAATTTAGGTACATTATTTTAAAATTCCTCTTTTGTGATATTTTCTTTAGGGTAATGCATTAAAAATGCATGCATATTTATGTAGATTCGATTGCATATTTGTCTAACATAAATGTAGATGATAGAGTCATTAGAGCCTTATTCATTTCAACTCACATTAAAATCATTGAAATTTGAAACATTCAGGGATGAGACAGAAGGTGAGTGTGAGGACAAAAATGTATGAGGATGTATTTTCTGTTTCCATTGCAGTTTTAACTTTAGCAGCGTCACAGTGCCCAGGGAACAGAAAGAAAGATTAAAAGGGTTGCTATGAGCTAGGAGTCATATATTTTGCCTTCATGAGTGGGATACGAGCTCTGTTAAAGCTAGTAGACTTCAAATAAAGTTACAGTACACCAGACTGTAGAGGGAGAATTCCAGAGCTGGTAAAGAGATAAATCATTTGACAGTCTAAGAATTATTTATAACTGTTTCTCAGAGTCCCTGTGAATACCAGGGTTGTAAAGGTGTGGAAGAAACTAGGCCAAATGAAGCTGAGTGTAGATTAATTAACCTAGATTCAGGAAATACATGAAGATATATCATTGCCCTGTGTTGTGTGTGGGATGTTCTTGATGGTTTAGTAGAGAGATGGTGGTTTTCAGAATTAAGCTTTAGGAGTAAGTATTATCAGACATATGCCCCAAATAGGTGTAGATGATAGGATGCTTTAAGGCATTTCTTAGGTCCCCACTTTGTGTCTGATAGAAAGGGTGACTGGGATTATGGAAGATATGGAAAAGATGGTGAACTTTGATATACCTTGGTACTTGTCATGGCTTTGAAGGAGCCCAAGAAAAACCTTTTTAAAAAGTTAGTTGTCCAATATCAGGGAAATATGTGGAGTGAAGGTTATGAGTAGTAAGCTTTCCATGAAAGATTCTGCTCTCGCTACAGACGTTGTTCTACTAAATTCAGGGACTACAACATTTTTAGACTTTCATAGATAATATGAGTGACTTGTAAACAACTATGTCCAAATTTCCAAGCTTTTCTTGATTTAACTCAAAGTCATCAAATGCAGGAATGTGGGTTAGGGTTCTCACTGGAGGACTGGAAGCTCTGGAAAGCCCCACACCCTGAAGGAGGTGAAGGTCCACTAGTCCACAGACTCGAAGTCCACATAACAACATGCTGCTGTGAGTCAGTTGCTCTTCTAGGAGAAAAAAGCTTTAGCTCGATGGTATTTTTCTGGTTGTCACACACCTCCAGTTGAAAGGCAAGTTGTCATGAATGTTCATCTACAGAGCACTACTGGTTGCCTCAGAACCTCCAGCGGAGGAATGACCTGGGTCTATTGTTTCATCTCCACTCCATCGTGGACTCTGGGATACTTGGCAGCATCTCGGTATCTTGCTTCCCTTCTGGGTCTCTTCACTTCCTTTCGACTGTGATGAATGTGTTTCGAGTACTGTCTGTAATGAGAATGAAGAGATCTACAGCTCACCCTCTGCCAAGTGAACAGGGGATTTTTACAAACACTAATTAATAAGACTCGTTTGACTGTCTGCTCCTTTCACCACCTGGAACCCACCCTACTCTACCCAATCCAAGGAAAGAAAGAAAGAGAAGAGGGAAGAAAAAAACAAAGAACAAAGAAGCAGAGAAAGAGACTTGCATAGTTTACATACGAATCTATGCAAAAACATTTTAATAAAATATTTAATTTCACCACACAGAAAACTAGAACTGTCAAGCAATTTACTGCTAGACTCTGTGAAGAGTAAATCTGTGAAGACTTTTACTCATAAGGCCAATGGAAATAGATTGAGAAAACAATCACTGATTTATGTAAGCTGGGATTCCAAGCAAATCTGCTGGTCTGAAAGAAATCAGGATGATTCTTGCGGCCTCATTGATTGTCAGAACTCTAATTTGGGAACACGGGACCCACTTAAAACCTGGACCGCTCTCTCACTGTTTGGGGCAACTTGCACCAACTTCTAGGGATTAATTGACTGTGAAAAGAAAGTCACCTAATGGGATTTCGATACAACATAATCACATAAATATACTGCAAAACCCACGAGACCCCTGCAACCACAAACCCTGAAGCCTCATCAGTCATGCTCCTTACCATTATTTCCCTTCTCTTATAAACCTTTCCCTTCATTTTTGTGCTTCCAAATGCCACAAAATGGAAAATTGTTCTACAATTGCAGTTGCTAATTAATTGTTGATGGCAAAGTGAAAGTCATTGAAAAACAGAGGTAGTGCATACTCAGGATATTTGGTTATAAGACCCTGATGGTATCTCAGATAATGGGGATTTATTATGAAGTTACTGATGTGGCAGTAATGGAGATGGGGTTTCACAAAGTCTATGAAAGAGCTAGGTCATTCCAAAGGTACAGGGGCCATGCTTACAGACACAATTTAGAGACTACAACAGAAGGAAGAGTCATTCAAGAGTCAAGGCTTCTCTGTGGAACCAGGCTTTATGGTGCCTGCTTGGGTCTTCAATTCTCTGCTGGGTTCCCTCTGATTTTGTGACTTCTGCTTAACTATCATCCTCTACTCACAGCTTTATTCTATGGTGTACTTTTTGTTGACTCAAAGTTTCTGCTTACTTGTAATTTGGCTCCTCTATGGTTCCTCCGCTTCACATCTGCTTTTGCTGTTTTTTAAATCTCCTGCGCCTGCTGATTACAACTCCTCTGTCTTTCATACCAATATTTCTGCCATATTAAAGGAAGATACTTTGGGCAAGACAATTACCATGATTCCTTTTGAGCAGAATGTTTCTTTTGGTTTGTTTTGTTTTGACTACAAACGCTTTTTTAAAAATTGTGGTAACATTTATATAAAGTAAAACTCACCTTTGTAGCCTTTTTAAAGTGTGTAATTCATTGACATTTAACGCATTCACAATTGTTGTACAACCATTACCACTATCTAGTTTTAAAGCATTTTCTTCACCACAAATGGAAACTCCATACCCATTAATCAATGACTTCTCATTTTTCCCTTCCCCAAGCCACTGGCAATCACTAGCCTTTTCCTTCTTTGTGGATTTGCCTATTTTGAACATTTTATATAAATGGAATCGTATGACATGAACTTTTGTGTCTGGCTTCTTTCACCTCACATAATGTGTACAATGTTCATCCATGGAGCATGTGTCAGTACTTCATTTCCTTTTTACAGCTAAATAATATTCCATTGTGTGGATATACCACATTTTGTTTGTCCATTTATTGTTTTGTGAATGTTTGGATTATTTCCACCTTTTGGTTCCTGTGAATAATGCTGCTATAAACATTTATGTAAAAGTTCCTATTTGAACACCTGTTTTGAGTTCTTTCAGGTATATACGTAGGTGAAGAATTGCAAGGTCATATGGTAGTTTTATGTTTTATTTATTGAGGAACTGCTGAACTGCTTTTCAAAGTAACAGTACCATTCTACATTACCATTAGCAATGTATGAGTGTTCTAATTTCTCCATATCTTTACTAGCACTTGTTATTTCCCATTGTTTTTTTAAAAAGAGCCTTTTTAGTATGAAGTGGTATCACCAAGTACTTTTCTAAAGCTTAATTTAATTTTTTAAAATTGATATTCAATAATTGTATGTATTTATGTGGTACATAGTGCTGTTTTGATACATAAAATGTATAGTTATCAGATGGGGTAATTAGCATATTTATCTTTTTGTTGGGAACATTCAATAACTATAGTCATCCTACAGTGGTATAGAACACTAGCACTTATTTCTCCTATTTAGTTGTAATTTTGTATCCTTTAACAAATCTCTCCCCATTCCCCCATTTTCTCTACTGTTTTCAGTCTCTATCTATTATCCTCTGTTCTACTTTTTACAACTGTTTTCAGTATCTACATATGAGTGAGAACACGCAGTGTTTAACTTTCCTATTGTGGTCAATTTCACTTAACGTAATGTCACCTAGTTCCATCCAAATTTCTGTGAATGACAGTATTTATTAATTTTTTATGGCTGAATAGTATTCCATTGTGCCTATACACAACATTTTCTTTGTCCATTCATCTCTCGTTGAACACCTAAGTTGATTTCATAGCATGGCTATTGTGAATAGGGTTGTGATAAACATGGGGGTACAGACATCTCTTTGATATACTAATTTCCTTTCCTTTAGAGATATACCCTGCAGTAGGATTGCTGGATCATCTGCTAGTACTATTGGTAGTTTTTTGAAGAACCTCTATACGGTTCTCCATATTGGTTGTACTGGCTTACATTCCCACCAACAGTGTATGAGTTCCCCTTTTTCCACATCCTTACCAGCATTTGTTATTGTTTGTATTTTTGATAATAACCATCCTAACTGGGGTAAAATGATATCTGTTGGCCATTTGTATGTCTTCTTTTGAGAAACGTCTGTTCAGATCATTTGTCCATTTTTTAAATTGGATTTTTTTTTTTTGCTGTTGAGATGTTTGAGTTCCTTGTATTTTCTGGATGTTAATCCCCTGTTGAATGAATAGTTTGCAAATATTTGCTTCCATTCTGTAGGTTGTCTTTTCACTTTTTTGATTGTTTTCTTTGATGTGCAGATGTTTTATAGTTTTTATATAATCTCATTTCTTTCTGTTTGTTTGTTTTGCTTTTGTAGCCTGTGCTTTTGAGGTCTTATTCATAAAAATCTTTTACCAGACCAATGTCCTAAAACACTTTCCCTATGTTTTCTTTTTAATTATTTCATAGTTCCTGGTCTTACATTTAGGTCTTTGATTCATTTTGAGTTGATTTTTATATGGAGTGACAAATAGGGGTCTAATTTCTGCTTAGATTAAAAAAAGAAAAAAACCCAGGAGTTGTCTTCGATTTTCTTTTGATTCCATGTAGCTGCATCACCACAAATGGTCCTACTTTGAATATGTACCTGGAATTTGACCACCTCTCCTCATCTCCACTGCTTCCACTTTGGTCCGAGTCACCACTATCTCTTGCTCCTCTACAGTTGTTTCTCCATCCTGTCACTCCCCTGCTGCAGCTGCCTATTAGCTATCAGTCTCGCTAAGAATAAACATTCCAGATTCCAAATCATATAAGCCCCTGATTGGATGCCAACCCTTTCTATGATGTAATCTCTTCTCTTTCTCTAACATTTTTCCACTCAGGCAGAGTACTCTGGATTTTACTTAGGCGTAAACTTTTCCTACATCTATGGTTTACTTTTGCTTTTCTCTTTTCCTGGAACACTTGTCTTCACCTATCAGCTTCTTTTTTTGTTATTCAAGTCCCTGTTCAAATATTATTCCTCAAGGCGGCCTTCCTCAACTACCTTAGATAAACTTTTCTTTCCCCAATCTCATTCTCCTTTCTTATTTTAATTCATAACACTTATTACTATTTATTTATTTGCTTAAATAGCTACTGTCTATTTCTCTCACTAGAATATAAGCTAGATGATGTCAAGGTCTTTGTTGTATTTATCTCAGCTTTCCCAGTGATTATTGTAGCATCTGACATAGTAGCTATTCAATACATATTTATTGCATGAATGAATGAATAAACAAAAAATCCCATCCTTCTATGGTGTCCTCAGTAGAGTCTACTGCATGAAGAGGGGCTGGGCAGGCAAAATTAATAACAATTTGTAGGTTCAAAATATTTTTGCCTCATTATCTTCAGGAAAGGACTTTATTGTCTCACTTATTTTCTACTGCTTATTGAAAAAAATTGGATTATTTGTTTTTCTATTCATTTTACTGTCCTTATGTAATTTTTTTGGTATAGCTAAACAGACCACAGTTTCAGTTTCAGCCACTTTTGCTTGAAGGCAACTTTGTTTTCAAAGATGTTTTGCTCAGTCCTTAACTTTTTCAGAAGAATAGTATAACACACATATGTAATTCATATGAGGCTATATTTTTCCCTGATGGGTTTACTAGTTTTAATAAATTGTAAGTGCTATGAATCTAGCTCTTACCTTTTAATTTCATTCTTGATACTATGAATTTTATCATCAGAAAGCATATTCATTTCTTTCCATAACCTTTTCTTCATGCTAAGTGAGTTCTGTTTGTGTAGTACTGCTTCATGGTAGGTGATCCTCAAAAGAGAAAACTCTCTGACCTGTCATAATTGAATAAACACTTTCAAATTTGACAAAAATATGTTCTGGCATAGTTATGGCCAAATCACATTTGGCCATTTGTTTTTTCTTGGCCAAAACTCTGATGCCAATGAACTAAGTAAAAGAAATTTTAAGAGCATAGGCTTTGGAGTTGGTCAACGTGGGGTCAAATCTCGGTTTTGCCCCTTATGTTTATAATGAACAAGTTGCTTAACTTTTTTGAATTTCAGTTTCTTTCTTTGTAAAATGGCTAATATAGTTCAAGGCTTCAGTGTCATGAACATGAGCAATGATGCATGCAAAACACCTGGCGGACTCTAGCTGGTAAAGATGTCTGGATAACTGATGTTATTGTTTAGCTATATTTCTTCAAGGTTTTACTTCATAACCATAGGTTCCATATAAAAATCGAAAATTCTTAGTCATTATAATTTTCTTTTGAAAACTGGCATTTGTTATATTTTTAAACATAAAATAAAATTTTGTTATATTTTTAAACTGGTTGACTATTTCCCCCTGTCCCATTTTGAGAAATTGCCTACTGTCTTTTTGGATAGTATTTCTACTGTTTGAAAATGTAACTTAGCAGGGTAAAAGTTGAGGGCTTTTGGTCGAGACAGATGGAAGATAAAGAGGGCATATATGGAGCTAAGACAGATTATGTAATCTAGTGTGACTAGACCTCAGGTTCCCTTGGGTATGTGGTAGGATATGTGGCTGACTGCGAGATGCAAGGCCAGATCTCACTGGGTTTGCCATCCATGCCAAAGAGTTGAAGTTTCTCCAAAAAGTATAGCCAAGCATTGAAACATTGTACAATAGACAATGGCATAATCATACTGATGTTTACATATTATTACCATGGAAACAGTATAGAGACAGGACACAGGGAAACTGGTTGACCACTTTTCAAGAGAGAAACCTATAGTGGGTGTTGTAGTGTGCTGCCCAGATCACCTCTCCTGTCTGGGGAGAGCCTGTGTTCAATGACTGGTCTCTACGTGTTAGCCACCCTATTTTCCTCAGTCTGGGACAACTCTTAAGAGCCATCTTAGCTTCAGAGCTCCTGTAGGATGAGCTGACACTGTATCTGCATCTCAGTTCAACTTCTACTTCTGTCTAATCCTATTTCCCTCACTTCCTTCCAGATGGTGGTCTTAGTGCATTCTCTAATAAACTTCCTGCACAGAAATCTCCATTTCAGAGATCGTTTCCAGGCAGCCTAAGACAGAAAGACACTTGCAAAATTTTAAGTAAGAAATTATGAGGGCATAACCTAGTGACTGGCAAATGAAGATGTAAAGGAGATGATATAAATTCCACAAGTATTCAAGAGGCAGTGTCAATAGAACTTTGCCTTTCATTGTGTGTGTGTGTGTGTGTGTGTTAGATGGCAGGGAGGTAGTGTGAGGCTGGCAGGCCACGCAGGAGAGGATGAGACCTAAGATAAATTCTTAGTTTGTGATTTAGGCAACTGGGTGGTCCTCCTTCTTTAGGCATACATGATGCCTGAGCACCCTCCTGGCTGTACTTTCTCTAGTCTAGCTGGTTGTTAGGGCTAGGAGTGGGACTGCCTACTGGGCTATGGAGCTTGAGGCTTGGGAAAAACAAACAGTATCCAGGGACAAAGCCAGAATGAAACCAAACAAAAGTCCACCTGAAGCATCAAACAAAAAAGTGGTTGCAGAAGGAGGTGCCTGAGACATCAGTTAGAGGAGATAGCTTTGGAATGGGGATCAGGCAGAGCCTGAAGAAATTGCTTGAGGCACTGAAAGAGAGATCCAGGAACTTTTAGCTCCTTCGCTGTGGGTGGAAAAAGGAAAGACAGGAAGAGGAGAAGATCTGGAGGGAGAACACAAAGAGTTTCTTTTTATCAAAAATGTCAACTTTTGTAAACTACAAAGCCTCAGACAATATAAGCTGCTTTTAATTATGTCATTTCTGGGGAATGGGCCTCACATTTTCTGTTATTCACATGACATTGAAAATGGAGGTTCCAGAAAATGAGAGAAAAAAAAAAACCCAGAAGTGTATATAAACTTAAATATTGCCCATGTAATTTACATGATTCTTTTTCCTCGAGGAGTGTAAAAATACAGGAGAAAGAAGAAAATTTTGAGATATGTTTGAAAAAAATCAGAGTTCTAAAGAGAAAAATAAATGGAAATGTATTTAATAGGCAGTAGGATATCTTTCATCTTAGTCCTTTACTAACAATATTTTTTCTTGGAAAAATATTTTTGTGGATGTGTTAGATAATACAATGAAAAAGAATTATCTGAGAAGAAGAAACTACATTAAATGTCAGCAGTTGTCTTTGAATAGAAGGATTATGAGGGTGATTTTAATTTTCTCTCTACTTTTCAGAAGTTTCCAAATATTCTAAAATGAGCATATATTACTTTTACAATCAGAAGAAGTCAAAATACACAATGAAAAGAAGATACCACATTTCATTTTATTGTGGGAAAGTGAAGAAGCAGGACATCTTCTAATTTTCTTGGCAAAACACCACATACTCATGAAAAATTGCTTTTGGTCAGAATAACCAGGGGGTGTACAAACTGTGTCTCAGAATATAGTCCTTTTTGAAATACTCCGGGGGACAGAGGCAACCAGGGTAATACTTGTCCCTGGCCTTTAGCTCGTGGGGTCATTTCTATCACTGTAGCTTGTGAGTCCCCCTGCTGTTGCAACTGTGCTTCACAATCCCCAACGTGGGAAAAGCACAGGGAACTGAGGCTCCTTGAGATGGTTAATTATAGGTGTCAACTTGGTAGGCTATGGTGCTCAGTTGTTTCTTCAAACACTAATTTAGGGGTTGCCATGAAGGTGTTTTGTCTGATATGTTTAACATTTACAATCAGTTGACTTTCAATAAAGTATCCATAATGTGGTAGGCTTCATTCAATCAATTCAAACCTCAAGAGATTTTCCATAGAAATTCCACCTTGGTTTCCAGCCAGCTGTCCTGACCTATATACTTGCCAGCTCCCATTGTCAAGTGAGCCAGTTCCTTAAAATCTCTCTCTTTCTACATATATGTTACCTACATATATATATATAACATATATATAACATATATATATAAAACATATATATTAATGTGCATATAAAAATATAAAGACCCTTATTGAAACACACCTTAAGCTCATCTTTCCTGGAGCACACACAATGACCAGAGAGATGTTACTGATACAGGAGTTTTCTTGGCCACTTTGCCAACCAGGGACCTCCATGGCCAGTGACACCCCCCAGCCTGGGGCTTGCTCAGCCCCAGCCTGCCACTGGAGGTGTCCCGCCCACTCATCCCACCTGTTTTATAACTTGTATCTGCCTTCTGTGGTTCCTGAGCTCTTGTCTTGAGTCCAAGAAGAATGAGGATACTCTGATAATTGAAAGGTGAGGATGGGCAAAGGAGGATAACTTTATCAAGTGATGGAACAGCTCTCAGTGGAGAGGGCATCTGGGAGGGTCCCCCACACCCACAGTCAGGTGAATTCTCTCCCAGTGTGGTTGGGTCCAGGGCTTTTTATGAACTCAGAATGGGGAGTGTTTGCTGATTGGTTTGTGAGTGGGCAAAAGGTTAAAGTGAAGACACCACTCTAAGGTGAGCACGACAGTGTAGAAAACCAATTAGGAATGGGTAGGTATATGTAAAATAGGTGAAGGGTAGTATCAATCAGAGGAAAGCACTGCCAAACAGGAAGACAGGTTCTCAATCTAGTCTGTGGATTTACCCGAGACTTATAGCTCGGCTTTAAACTGTCTTGAGCTTGAAGGTTAGGTTTTAGCTGGGGTCTGCTAAAACTCACCCCTGGGGACTCCACCCCTATCTGCCTAGGCATTTGTCTGCTTCCTGTCTCTACCATTACTGTTCTTTCTCCAAGTCCCTCCTGTGTTCTGAGGAGCTAGTCTTCCAGAAACCAAACAGTCACATCTAACTGGAGCTCTCCCACACCTTTTTACTGACAGTCAGAGACTTCAGTTATACCTAGGGGATATGAGTTGAAACTTGACAAAATGACAGAGTGTCTTAGAGGGAAATGTTGGACTTTGGGCCTCTGAAAGGACATTGTTCTGAAAGACACTCTCTTCCTCCCACCTTTCTATTCTCTCCCCTTCTTCATTCTCTAATTCCACATGTCTTCACAGGAGGTGTTTGATCTGTCCTTTTGGTCCAGTTTTGTGAATTGAAGACTAGAGAGGTTCAGGCTTTGAACAGATAACAAATGATGCCTCTTTGCATTTCATGTTTGCTGATTCTGAAGGCAAAGGGGTGACTGTAGTGGTCTGAGCTTCTCAATGTATAGGAGCAGAGGTTGTAGGTGTCTCCCTCCTTTTTTTTTTCTTTAGATAAAAGAAGAAAACACATGTCACCACAGAGAACAATGCTGTTGGTTTTGTTTTTGTTTTTGCTCCAAAGAACTGTCTGGTCTTATATGAAGAAAGGATATTTCTTCTATTAGCACAACTTAGACTTTCCCCTTGTGAAGTAATAACCCTAGATCTATAGTATTCAGGGGCATGTGAAACTTTTCTGAGCTTTACTTTTTAAATTTTTGTTGGTTTGTTTGGGTTTTTATAATTGTGATAAAATATACATAACATAACATCTACCATCTTAACAGTTTTTAAATGTAAAGTTCAGTAGTGTCAAGTACATCACATTGTTGAGCAACCAATCTCCAGAGCTGGCTCATTTGATCAATCTCAGTACTTGTCATAAGCAGCTATGTTTAGTGATTTGGTCTTGGCAATCCCTGCTCTAATTGAATTCTCCTTTATGCTCTGGAGGGTGGGCTTTTTCTATTCATTTAGCAATGTAGTAAACGTAGTAGTTTTCCATGGCTGCTGCAACAAATTATCACAAATTCAGTTACTTAAAACAACAGTTTATTAGTTCTGGAGGTCAGAAGTCCAGCACATGTCTCACTGGGCTAAAATCAAGGCCTCGTCAGGGCTGTGTTTCTTTCTGGACACCTTAGGAGACAGTCATTTTCTTTCCTTTTCCAGCTTTGAGAGACCACCTATGTTCCTGGACTTGTGATCTTTTCCTCCTCTGAAACCAGCCATTTAGCATTTCTCTGACTTTATATTTTTAATTACATTTCTTTCTCTGACTCTCCTCCTTGGCTTCCCTTTTTTGCTGTTAAGGACTCTCATGGTTGCGTCATCCTGAGATAATTCAGGATACTCTCTCTATTTTAAGGTCAGCTGATTAGCAACCTTAATTCCATCTGCAATTGTTGCAGGAAGTCAGGGACCCCGAACAGAGGGACCAGCTGAAGCCATGGCAGAAGAACATAAATTGTGAAGATTTCATGGACATTTATTAGTTCCCCAAATTAATACTCTTATAATTTCTTATGCCTGCCTTTACTGTAATCTCTGAACATAAATTGTGAAGATTTCATGGACATTTATCACTTCCTCAATCAATACTCTTATAATTTCCTATGCCTGTCTTTACTTTAATCTCTTAATCCTGTCATCTTCATAAGCAGAAGATGTATGTTGCCTCAGGACCCTGTGAGGATTGTGTTAACTGCACAAATTGTTTGTAGAGCATGTGTGTTTGAACAATACGAAATCTGGGCACCTTAAGAACAGCTAACAGCGATTTTCAGGGAACAAGGGAGAAAACCTTAGAGTTTGACTGCCTGTGGGCTGGGCAGGATAGAGCCATATTTCTCTTATTATCAAAAACGGGTAAGAGAAATATCACTGAATTCTTTCCCCAGTAAGGAATATTAATAATTAACAGCCCTGGGAAAACAATGCATTCCCAGGGCAGGGCCTCTAAAATGGCCACCCTGGGAGTATCTGCCTTATGCAGATGTAGATAGGGATGAAACACACCCTAGTCTCCTGCAGTTCCCCCAGGCTTGCTAGGATTAGGAAATTCCAGCCTGACGAATTCTAGTCAGACCAGTTCTCTGCTCTTGAACCCTGTTAAGATGACAATGCATGCACAGCGGGACATAGAAGTTCATTAGTGATTCTAGTTTTGCCCTGACCTTGTGATCTCACCCTGACCTTCTGCCTTGTGATCTTTTGTTGCCCTTAAAGCATGTGATCTCTGTGACCTACATCCTATTCATACACTCCCTCCCCTTTGAAAATTGCTAATAAAAACTTGCTGGTTTTACGGCTCAGGGGGCATCACGGAACCTACTGACATGTGATGTCTCCCCTGGATACCTAGCTTTAAAATTTCTCTCTTTTGTACTCTTTCCTTTTATTTATCAGACCGACTGACACTTAGGGAAATAGAAAAGAACCTATGTGAAATAACAGTGAATTATCGGGGGTGGGTTCCTCCGATATGCAATCTTTTTTTTTTAAGTTCAGGGTACATGTTCAGGATGTGCAGGTTTGTTACATAGGTAAACATGTGTCATAGGGGGTTTATTTTACCAATTATTTTGTCATGAAGATATTAAGCCTAGTATCCATTAGTTATTTTTCCTGATCCTCTCTCTCATCCTACCCTCCACTCTCTGATAGGCCCAAGTGTGTGTTGTTCCCCTCTATGTGTCCATGAGTTCTTATCAGTTAGCTTCCACTTATAAGTGAGAACATGTGGTATCTGGTTTTATGTTCCTGTGCTAGTTTGCTAAGGATAATGGCCTCCAGCTGCATCCATGTCCCTATAAAGGACATAATCTCATTCATTTTTTATGGTTGCATAGTATTCCATGATGTATGGAATACATGTACCATGTTTTTTTTACCCAGTCTACTACTGATGGGCATTTGGGTTGATTCCATGTCTTTGCTGTTGTGAAGAGTGCTGCAATGAACATATGTGTACATGTGTTTATATAATAGAATGGTTTATATTCCTTTGGGTACATATCCAGTAATAGGATTGCTAGGTCGAATGGTGTTTATGACTTTAGGTCTTTGAGGAATTGCCACACTATCCCACAATGGTTGAACTAATTAACACTCCCCCACCAACAGTATATAAGCATTCTTTCTTCTCCACAACCTATTTTTGACTTTTTAATAGTAGCCGTTCTGAATGGTGTGAGATGGTATCTTGTGATTTTGATTTGCATTTCTCTAATGATCAGCAATGTTGAGCTTTTTTGTATATGTTTTTTGACCACATGTATGTCTTCATTTGAAAAGCATCTGTTCATGTCCTTTGCCCACTTTTCAATGGGGTTGATTTTTTTCTTGTAAAAATTTTTAAGTTCCTTATAAGTACTTGGTATTAGACCTTTGTCAGATGCATAGTTTGCAAAAATTGTCTCCGATTCTGTAGGTTGTCTGTTTACTCTGTTGATAGTTTCCTTTGCTGTGCAGAAGCTCTTTAGTTTAATTAGATGCCATTTGTCAACGTTTTCCTTTTGTTACAATTGCTTGTGGTGTCTTTGGTCATGAAATCTTTTCCCATGTCCATGACCTGAATGGCATCGCCTTGGTTGTCTTCCAAGGTTGTTGTAGTTTTGGATTTTACATTTAAGTCTTTAATCCACCTCGAGTTAATTTTTGTATATGGTGTAAGGAAGCGGTCCAGTTTTAATCTTCTACATACAGGTAGTGAGTTATCCCAGCACCATTTATTGAATAGGGAATCTTTTCCCCATTGCTTTTTTTTGTCAGGTTTGTTGAAGATCAGATAGTTGTAGATGTGTGATCTTATTTTTGGGTTCTCTAATCTGTTCCATTGGTCTGTGTGTCTGTTTAGTAACCAAAACCATGTTGTTTTGGTTACTGTAGCCTGTAGTATAGTTTGAAGTCAGATATTATGATGCCTCCAGCTTTGTTCTTTTTGCTTAGGATCATTTTGTCTATATGAGCTCTTTTTGGTTCCATATGAATTTTAAAATAGTTTTCTCTAGTTCTGTGAAGAGTGTCAATGTTAGTTTAATGGAAATAGTGTTGAATGTATAAATTGCTTTGGGCAGTATGACCATTTTAACAATATTGATTCTTCCTATCCATAAGCATGGAATGTTTTTCCATCTGGTTGTATCATCTCTGATTTTTTTGAGCAGTGGTTTCCAGTTCTCCTTGTAGATATCTTTCACTTCCCTTTTAAAATTGTACTCCTAGGTATTTTATTCTTTTTGTGGCAGTCATGAATGGGATTTTGTTTTTGATTTGGGTCTTGACTTGACCCTTGTTGGTGTATAGATATGCTAGAGACTTTGGCACATTGATTATGTCTTCTGAGACTTTGCTGAAATTGATTCTGAAGAAGCTTTTGGGCTGAGACAATGGGGTTTTCTATGTATAGGGTCGTGTCATCTTCAAACAGTCACAGTTTCACTCCTTCTCATCCTGTTTGAATACTCTTTATTTCTTTCTCTTGCCTGATTGCTCTGGCCAGAAATTCCAATAATATACGTTGAATAGGAATGGTAAGAAAGCATATCCTTGTCTTGTGCTGGTTTTCAAGGGGAATGCTTCCAGCTTTTGCTCTTTCAGTATGATATTGACTGTGGGTTTTTTATAGATGGCTCTTATTATTTTGAGGTATGTTCCTTCAACACCTAATTTATTGAGAGTTTTTAACATGAAGTGATGTTAGATTTTATTGAAAGCCTTTTTTTTGCATCTATTGAGTTAATCATGTGATTTTCATCTTTAGTTGGGTATTTGATGAATCATATTTATTTATTTGCTTATGTTGAACCAACCTTGCATCTGGGGATGAAGCTTACTTGATTGTGGTAGATAAACTTTTTGATATGCTGCTGGATTTGGTTTGCCAGCATTTTGTTGAGGAATCTTGCATTGATGTTCATCAAAGATATTTGCTTGAAGTTTTCTTTTTTTGTTGAATCTCTGCCAGGCTTTGATATCAGGATGATGCTGGCTTCATAGAATGAGTTAGGGAGGAATTCCTCCTTCTCAAGTTTTTGGAATGGTTTCAGTAAAAATGGTGCCAACTGTTCTTTGTACAACTGGTAGAATGAAGCTGTGAATTTGTCTGGTCCTGGACTTTTTTCAGTTGGTAGGCTGTTTATTACTGCCTCAATTTCAGAACTCATTATTGGTCTGTTCAGAGATTCAATTTCTTCCTGGTTTAGTCTTGGGAGGGTGTTCATGTCCAGGAATTTATCCATTTTTTCTAGACTTTCTAGTTTATGTGCATAGAAGTGTTTATAATATTCTAATGGTTGTTTGTATTTCTGTGGGATCAGGGGTGATATCCCTCTTATCATTTCTGGTCGTATTTATTTGAAACTTCTCTCTTTTCTTCTTTATTAGTCTAGCCAGAAGTCTATTTATTTTATTATTATTATTTTTCAATAAACCAGCTCCTGGATTCTTTGATATTTTGAATTTTTTTTGTGTCTCTATTTCCTTCAGTTCAGCTCTGATCTTGGTTATTTCTTGTCTTCTGCTAGCTTTGGAATTTGTTTTATCTTGGTTCTCTAGTTCTTTTAGTTGTAATGTTAGGTTACTAACTTCAGATCTTTCTGGCTTTTTGAGAAGGGCATTTAGTGCTATAAATTTCCCTCTTAATGCTGCCTTAGCTGTGTCCCAGAGATTCTAGTACATTGTATTTTTGTTATCATTAGTTTCAAAGAACTTCTTGATTTCTGCCTTAATTTCATTATTTACCCAAAAGTCATTCCAGAGCAGGTTTTAAAATTTCCATGTCGTTATATGGTTTTGAGTGAATTTCTTGTCTTGAGTTCTAATTTCATTCCACTGTGATCTGAGATACTGCTTGTTACGATTTAAGTTCTTTTGGATTGGCTGAGATGTGTTTTACTTCTGATTGTGTGATTGATTTTAGAGTAAGTGCCATGTGGCGATGAGAAGAATGTATATTCTGTTGTTTTGAGTGGAGAGTTCTATTGACATCTACCGGGTCCATTTGATTCAGAGCTGAGTTCAGGTCCTGAATATCTTTGTTAATTTTCTGTCTCAATGATCTGTTTAACATTGTCACTGAGGTGTTAAAGTATCCCACTATTATTGTGTGGGAGTCTAAGTCTTTTGAAGATCTCTAAGAACTTGTTTTATGAATCTTGGTGCTCCTGTGTTAGGTGCATATATATTCAGGATAGTTAGATCTTTTTATTGAATTGAACCTATTACCACTATGTAATACTCTTCTTTTTTGTTTTTGATCTTTGTTGGCTTAAAATCTGTTTTGTCTGAAACTAGGAATGCAGTCCCTGCTTTTTTTCTGTTTTCCATTTGCTTGGTAAATTTTTCTTCATCTCTTTATTTTGAGCCTATGTGTGTCATTGCATGTGATCATCTGTGATCTTAATAGCCCATTGCCTTGTAACCTAATGTTCACTGTTCCCAATATTAGGATGTGGACATCTTTGGGAGATCAGTACTTTGCCTGCCACAAGCGTCAACCCGGCAACTAATTTCATTCTACTAGACTGTGAAGTGACTTCCACACCACTTTCACAATCAACTTATCCTCCCTCATACTGAGAAAAGAAAATCTCAAAAAGGGAAAATGGGTTTTAAGCTGTTTTGTTTGCGTGAGTATGAATCTAACTTTATAAAAACATAAATGTAATTTACAATCATGGTAAAGTGTGACATTGCTACTTAGAAAACATCTTAGATTGTATCCAGTTGAAGTACGGAAAATCCCAGCTTCTTTTGGGAAATAAATGCCTCATAAATAATACTCTAGGAAGAACAAGAGACTCAAGTACAATTTTTTTTCTTCTGTAAATTTTTCTAACAATTGAAAAAATGCTGACATTTTATGGCTATGAAATTAATGGAAAGAATGAATAAAGAACTCTAATAAAGAATAGTATATCATTATACATTCAAAATTGTTCTTCACTCTAAGAGTAGAAAACTGGGTAGGATTCTAAATCACAAGCTATTTGAAATGAGATATGTGATATGTATTGTCTAAGAATACTTACATCAGAGAGCCATAATTTTGTAAATTTCTTAAAAGGAAAGAATTTTGTTTTAATATATCTAAGAGGACAGAAAAGAAACATCCAGATACCGCATGAGTTCTAAGCTACAGAATAATGAACAATCATTTGTATTTAAAGATGATATGGTCAAGTCATCATTGGCAGAAAAGATATTCTAAGCTAATAAAATCTGAACCTCCATCTCCCCCTCAAGCTGTCTTATCAGAACTAAAGTTCAATACGTCAATTAGATAATATTGCTGAGGGCCTTCATTGTGCAAGGTACTTTGATTTGTTCAGAGAAGCAAAGAAAAATTTGTCTTTTTAGCAAAGAAAAGACTGCTAAAATAATTCTGTGCCATATACTGAAAGAATGGCATATGTGGAAAGAGTATCTCCTTGTTTAATTTAGCAGTTATTCCGAGGTATGCCACAAAAATACCAAATTGACATACTCATAAAACTCTTACCTTGGGCACTGGGGTCATCAAATGGAGAACTGGAGCTTATACTGCAAAGGAAATGATCACCTATTGCCCAAGTATCTGTGGAAAAAGTGAAATTAGTCAGATTTCCACATCTAACCAACATCAAATTTAACGTCTCTTGGATCTGACATGTGTCACAGGCCTTCAAAGTGCAGGCTGACTTGCCTAACTAATTTACACATTATGAAAAGAAGCCAAACACTTAGAAATGCTCTATTAGACACTGCTACTTAAAAACCCCAATGTGCCTCATTTTAAAAAGTACTTGCTGAGATACTTTTGAAGTGTGATTATTATTATTCATTCAAAATCCCTCTTAAGTTTTTATGAATACATAAAATGATTTATTAGCCTTGTCCATGGGCTGCCCCAGATGTTGCTTTCCAGGCTGTAATTTTTATGAGTCTACTTTATAGGTCAAAGAGCTGGGAGTCAGGGTGACTGGTTATAGCCTACAGTCTGGAGAGGTGATACTCAATCATTCAGGAGACAGGAAAGCAATGAAATGACCATTTAAAATTTTTGCATTTTAAAGACTATGTGAGATGTAAACATAGGCAACAACAAACCTAAGTCACCAGTCAATTGGAGATATACTGACTTAAGTCTTTTAGCTTTTTTTTTTTTTTTTCCAAAAAAACAAAAACAAAATCTAAATCCAATGGAGGTGATAGTAGTGTTTCATAAACTTGAACGTAAGGTTCCACTGCATCTTCTTATTACCAGCTCTATCCTTACTCCTGAGGCTTTGATGCCCAGGGAATGTGACATGCTGAGCAGTCTAAACAAAGGAATAAAGCTGACCTGGATTCTTTTTGAATCCATTAATTAACTGATTTATTTATGCAGGAACATTAACAGGGCAGTTACAGGACACTGTTGGTATATAAAGATGCCTGGGACACAGCCCTGCCCTCCACTGGCAAATAATTCCTTTGTAAGGAATAAGAGATAAGGAGGGGCCAAAATGAAGATAAAGAAAAGTGGCAGGAGATTACTGAAGAGAGATGAGTGGAGCTTTTGAAAGACCATCGGGATAACTGGATTCACTGAAAAGAAAGCAGAATAAGGTAGAGGTGAAGCCTGGAATTTGTAGATAGACCTGGGTTTGAATTTTGCTTCTATAAACTTCCAATATCTGTGACCTTGCTCAGGTTATTAGCCTCCAAGCTTTGTTCCTGGACATAATGGTAATGGCTTCATAAGGTTCTTCATAGAGGATCAATAATGTTACTATAAGGAACTGCAAATCTTGGCACATAAAGAGTGATTAGCAAGAGGCAGCTGTTATTTTTATTGTTGTTTTTATATAAGACTGCTCAGAGGTTTGGAATATTTCTTGTGTAGGGCAGAGAACTGGATTCACAAAATTTCTCTTGCCAGTAATATGATAGATATCCCCACACAAACTCATGAAAACATGCTGTGATGTTTTCGGGAATTTTGCAAGCTGTTTGTTAAACATAGCTGTCCTTGAAATTGGCCATGGTGGGAGTATTTACGCTATGAAAACCAGCAAACACTACAAATCTGAGCTCCCTGGTGCCCACTTGATTTACCAGCACATCATTGCAAGCAAATTTCAATCCTAGCAGACCTATGGGGCTCCAGGGGTGGAGGGTTGTAGATGTAGGTTTGGAGTGGGGAGATCGTCTCCCCATAATTCAGGTTTTTAAGTCCTGTCTTGAGGGAACATAACCAGGGTCAAAGGTGATGCCAGAATGAGAAGAAAAATGTGGGCGGATAAACCCTCTCTCTCTTTTTTTAAAAAAATTCCTTAGAACTTGTAAACATGTTAAAACTCTCTTGTAATTTAAACATTTTATTTAAGCCTTTGAAAGCACTGTTTAAAAAATGTCATAGTTATTGGTGCATTCTGGAATTGAAAATTACAGCCCCAGAACGGCCCAAATGTTTGTTCCTTGATAGCAGCTGTTTTCAATATAATTGGAAGAAATGGAGCACACATGTAGTAATAATATTTATAAACATTTCTTTTTGTGCTGTCCAGATCTCCACAGTGAATAACAGTGCTCCGGGTGCCCAAGTATACCCAAGTCAATCATTGCCCTCTTTTCTGAAATGTAACAGGAGGATCTTCAATGGTTATGAGGTGTTTAAAATCCAGCCTGGTCCTTATTATGGAGAAAGTGTTCCTTGTACCTAACCTAATCAATTGCTTAAATTGAATTTCATTCCTTCTGTCTTTGCCTTCATTAGGCGTGGAGAACTGCTGGTCAGTATTTCCCATTTATTCCATCATCGAAGCTGGTGATGCTGTATTTAAGCTCCTGTAAGCCCAGCTTACATTTAGTCTTTTAAAATTTCTCTCTGTTTTATAAAATTTTCACTGTCTAGATTTTTTTTCTGCATTCTTCTTTAAAGATTTTTTTTCTGTTTCTGTTTCTTCCATGCCTGTTATTACATCTCCAACTGCAAAAGCATTCTTTGTTTCACTAAGTCCCTTATTTAGGGCCACTGCTTCCTGTCTATTCAAGTAGCAGATCTCTGATAAATCCCCCACCCACTGATCCTTTCCTACCTCTTGATTATGCCTGTTTTTGAAGGAGCTCCATGCACCTCTGAGGTTAGGCACTCGGCAGTTTATAGCTCCTTCATTTAATTGGCCTACTAAGTTCTGCAGCTTGCTACTGTTGCATTCCAAACCTCAGTGACCAATGAGGTGTAAAGTCATCAAAAATCTCTTAATTTTCTCCCTGAGTGAACCTGGCACTCGAAAGTTTAGAGTTATTAATGGTTGTCTTGTCAACGATTAAACCGCATTTGCTTGGCCTAGGAGACCTTTTTGGGACAGGGTAGACATACTATTAACATTTCAGGACCTGAGTTTTCAACCAGCTGACAGTTGAGCGGCAGTAAAGTTGGAATTGAGTTGGAAAATCTCCAAAGAACATTTTTCCGACCCTGCAGAACCTAGGATGACCAAAACTGCTATGCGTAATGGAGGAGAAAGAACATGGGCTTTAATGCCAGGGAGAGTGAATGAACTCTGCCCCTGGATTGACTCTGTGACTGTGGCCAAGTGCTTAATTCCTCCTGATGCTCAGTGTCCTTATTTACAAACTTAGATAATGTTATTTATTTCATAGGACTATATGAGGAATAATGTAATACTATTGAGAGACTATAATTAGGTGACTATCATTTATTATCCAAACCAAGACAGTTTTGAAAATGAAAGGGGGAGCTTCTAATTATGCCATGAAAAGAGACATACACTGGGGCTTTCCCAGGCAAACATGGGTGTCCTGTTATGGTCACTATCATTTCCTTAGGTGGAGAGGCTGTGATACATTTCAATGAATTCTGGTTTAGAGTAGGAACTAAATAAATGTTTTGCAGAATTAACAGAGGGCTTTTGCCCTGTTTCCTTTGATCTCATATTCTTCTCCTTTGCTGCATAGCATGACTCCAGGGAAGAAAGACAGTGCATAACAAAAAGGACGCCAGAGGGTTTTTGGGAAAGGGCCTCATTCCTTCTAAAACGTAAGCTTTGTCTGGGAGTGGTTGAGAACAAGGATACAGAAACTCCACACAGGTTTGGAGAATGCAAGAGCAGAGACCAGCAGATCAGTTATTATCGAAGGAAGGAACTAAGACTCCAGTGAAATCCTGATTCCAACACTGGGTGAAAACAGAAGCAATATTTGCATGTTTTTTAATCCAAAACTTAAGTGTGGGGTTTGGGTATTTGAAATGTGCCTAGTCCAAATTGTGCTGTCAGGTGTAACATACCCAGATTTTGAAGACTTAGCACACAAAGAATGGAAGCTATCTCATTAATAATTTTTTATACTGATTACATGTTGAAATGATATCAGGATATATCAGATTAAATAAAGCACATTATTAAAATTAATTTCAGCAGCTTCATTTTACTTTTTAAACGCACATATTAGGAAATTTTAAATAATGTTTGTGGCTTGCACAGGTGGCTTGCCTTATATTCCTACTGGACAGTGCTGATGTAGACCAATGGGGTGACACAAGCTCCTTGAGCTCTACACATAGCTCACTTGTGTAGGAGCAGCAGGATGCCTTCCATGTTCCCAAGAACAGTTCAGGGAAGCCCCTCAGAGCCTGCATACGGGCTGGGAATAAGAGATGAGGCTTATGCCTGTAATCCCAGCACTTTGGAAGGCCGAGGTGGGTGAATCACGAGGTCAGGAGATGGAGACCATCCTGGCTAACACGGTGAAACCCTGTCTCTACTAAAAATTCAAAAAATTAGCCGGGCGTGATGGCAGAAGCCTGTAATCCCAGCTACTCAGGAGGCTGAGGCAGGAGAATCGCTTGAACCTGGGAGGCGGAGGTTGCAGTGAGCCGAGATCGTGCCACTACACTCCAGCCTGGGTGACAGAGCGAGACTCCGTCTCAAAAGGAAAAAAAAAAAAAAAACAGAAAACAAAACAAAACAAAACAAAAACAAAAAACAGGGGGCAGCAGTAGGGAAATTCCAAGATCAATAACTAGTAACCAATGACCCCAACAGCTGTGAGGGTGTCTTGGTGGCTGCTCTATAGACAGAAAACAATACCAAGGGCAAGATTCTGCCACACTCATCTTCAGATCCCCATATCCAGTGCTTTTGTCCTATTTAAGCTTTCAGGAACTTAGGTAAACCCCCCTGGGAAAGCAGATGGGGACCTTGGCGTAACTGACATTGTTTCTGCCACTCAGTGGAATGGGCACTAAAAATTGAAATTAAATTTAAATAAAGGCAAGGGTAATATTAAATATTTAGCAACTGTATACCACTCCTACCAACCAATCAGAACAGAGGTTGGCTGAAAAATCCTGGCAGCTGCCTGCTGTGCCTGACATCATCTCTTAAATTTCTGGGACATTCAGAGGGCTGGGGCTTTGTGGAGTAGGGCTTAGGGTGGCAGTGATAGTGGAGAGGAATGCGCTTGATTGATAATGGAACATTTTAATATTTAACGTCTGTTATGCCTATACTGGTGCACATCAGCTCATATCAGATCTGGTTAAAAAATAAAGTCACATTTCTTGCTCTTCTAAGTTTGTGAGTTGATTCATATATGTTGAATGTAAATTGAATGAAAGTTCCTTGCACACAATTCTTTGCCCTCCAACTTTTTTTCTCTCTTGCAAAGATTTGTTTTAACCTTCATAATTGTTGCCATTTTATTCTTTAAGCCAACACACACACACACACACACACACACACACACAGAAACTACCTCATTGATTATAGTGAGCTCTTCAGATTTTTCTTTTCCATCTTGATCTGATTAAATATCTACGTCAATGAGGACATTATTTTCATTTTAAGGAAGCAAAATTACTTGTTAAAATAAATAGTAATTGAAGTATCACACCATACCTTATAAATGCACACAATCATTATGTGTCAATTAAAAACAAAATAAAACTTAAACATCTTTTAAAAAGAGTAATACTGAAAGACTTACTATATCAGTTCAGTTATTTGGCTGTTTTAAAGGAGGTATAACATAGTATAAAATGATCTTAATAAGAATGGGAAAAACCCTAAATTGGGATACAGATGTAAACAAATAAACTTAACTAGACATTAAATAGATAACATGGCCACGGAGAATAAAATAAAAAGGAATTCAATTAATTTTTGAAAGGAATTCCTTGTACACTTTCAGTGGGAATGATGAACAAGAGGAAGAATCCTGTGGTATTGGATGGGAATTAGGAGTATCAGTGATTAAAAACAAACAAAAACCAAAAGCTCTATTAAAGGGATCTAAAAGCAAAAACAAACCTTGTTGGTAAGCTCATCAGATGGCCAGATTTTGGTTTCTAATACCATATCTCAGTGAAAAGAACGTGGAGAAATGATCAACTCTAGGGCAAAGTTGAAGAAAGTATAAGGTGAGTACAGAAAAAATGAATTGCTCAAAAATGATAGGTCTTAGTCTACTGGTGTAAAAAAAATGATAGGGACATGTCGAAAGAACACAAGAATTAGCTTAACAGGTTCCCATTGGCCAAATTTTGGAAAACGTGAACATCAAAATAAATAATAACAGGAATAAATTTGATGAGTCTATGATGGAACTAAATCAAAGTAAAACAAATCTAAAAGCCCATCTATGCAGAAGAATACCAAATATAAATGTGGAAGAAATGAATAGCATAAATATAATAGAAAAATTACTATTTTGCAACCTGTGTACTAATAATTTGATTCAGGCAAGAATCATCCCATATGCTAAAATCATGAATGAAAGTATTTTCACATAGCCTCAAAATATTAACCCCCAGATTACTAATTACAAAAGGAAAAAGCTACTTTTATGGATATTGTAGACATCTGGCAGATGTTGCCTTAGTCAAGTGATCAAAATATCATCAATGAGGGCACAAACATCTCTGATGTAATGCTAAAAAGAATAGAGCTATTTTCCCTCAAATATTTGATCTGCATCTAATTTGAAGACCAATGAGACAAATCTACATTGAGTGTAATTCGGCAAAACTACGGCCTAGACTCTTAAAAAATCTCAGTGCCATGAAAGGCAATGAAGGTTGAGAAACTGCCCTCAATTAAAGAAGACTAAAGAGACAGGAAAACAAAATGCAGTGTGATCTTTGATGGAGTCCTGGATCATTCCTGGGACAATTAGGGTAATTGAATATCGATCATATAATAGATATTATATTAATTTTATATTTCCTGGTGATAATTGTGTTTGGTTATAGAAGATAATGCCCTTGTTCTTAGCAGATACAATCTGAAGTATTTGGCATGATGGGTAATGTTGATTGTTTGCTGGTAACTTTTAGATGGTGTCGGATAAAATATGTGCACTCATGTAAAACAAACGTGTGTATGTTTATGTGTCTATGTATATATATGTATAGGTATAAATATAAAGAGACAAAATCAGATGTGATAAAATTTTAATAATTGACAAATCTGAGGGGAGGTATAAAAATGTTTCCTTTTCCTTTTACAGCTTTTCCATAGGTTTGAAAATGTTTAAAATAAACCCGAGGAAAGGTTTGAAGTTTACCTTTTGGCATGAGGGTAATAGAAAAAGATATTTTAGGGCCATGTGTGGTGTCTCAGACCTGTAATCCTAGCACTTTGGGAGGCCAAGGTGGACGGATCACCTGAGGTCAGGAGTTCAAGACCAGCCTGGCCAACATGGTGAAATCCCATCTCTACTAAAAATACAAAAAATTAACCAGGGACAGTGGCAGGTGCCTGCATCCCAGCTATTTGGGAGGCTGAGGCAGGAGAATTGCTTGAACCTGGGAGGCGGAGGCTGCAGTGAGCCAAGATTGTACCACTGCACTCCAGCCTAGGTAACAGAGCAAGATTCTGTCTAAAAAAAAAAATAAAAAAAAAAAAAGAGAGAGAAAGAGAAAAATATATTTTAATAAACAAAATAAAAAGTCTAGGTTTTATAGCATGCCCAAGGTGGATTCTAGTCTTAGTACTGCCACTTGCTCTGCTTACTAGTGATACATCCAAAAGCAAATTTCTTAGATTTTTCTTCTACGAAATGGAGATAAACAATGGAACTTACCTTATAGAGGCAGCTGGCTGCCTAACCAATATCTATTCCTCTATTCTTTCTTATTAAAAGAACCATAAATGTGGTGACATTGGCAATGTGCCCAGCTATATAACTACATTTCCCAGAACCCTTTGCAGAATGGTCAAGACATGTGAGTGGAAGTTGATGAATTAGCGCTTTGACAGCTTTGATACTTAGCTGGCTGGTGCCTTTTTGCCTTTACGTCTTTCCCTTCCTCTTGTTCCTGCCTAGAAGATGGATGTAATGGTTGAAACTTCAAGCCATTTTTTAAATATGAGATTGTGGATCATGACTGCATCTGGAAGGAAGTGGAGTCACTGTGAACACAGAGGAACTCTGCACCTGCCTGAGATCATGTTTTGGACCTCCTGTTACATGCAAAAACCACATCATTATTTAATTGCCAGTATTATTTAGTTTTTTTTTTTTTTTTACTAAATGCAATCAAATGTAATTTCTCATTTACACCCCATCTTAGAGTTATGAAGATTGAATTTGGTAATACATGTAAAGTGTTTAGTATCATTCACAGTGCACAAAAAAGGCTTATGAATATTCAACTATTATTATGTCAATGTAGTACAAAGAAATGTACTTTCCCATTGACCTAGAAGTAGAATGGATATTTTCTTTTCTTTTGTAATTCTATTTTAAAATACTCTTTTTTCAGCTAAGGAAATACATAACAATTCAGAGTTCCTCAAGCATCTTGTCTATTTAAACGTAATTTCTTACAGGGATTATCATAATCAGCCCATATTCAAAATGAAAATAATAAATATGTTCCTTGAACTAATGTAACCAAGTCATTTTTGGTGAATAATTGCTGTTCTATAAGTTGAATAATTTGTTAAAGTTATGAAAATGATTATCTACCAAATATGCTAGATGGATCCTAAACATATGAAAACTATTTTGTAATATGTGGGCTCAATAAATAAAAAGCATAAATGGGTAGCAGTGTTTGCAAATCCTGGGAAAAATGTTTAAGCAAATTACATTCTATATTTAGGAGAAATTCTATATATTTATTTTGTTACAAAATAATAAATATATTTAATGTATTTTAACTTGGTTTGAAATAAAATATGACTATAGTAGTTGGATTCAAAAGCCAGAATTTACCTTAACAAACTGGTATTTCTTGATGATAAGGAACAATGGAAATTTTTTTAACTTATAATCTGTAGTAACATGTAACCAATATCTGGATTCAATATATCTCATAGAATAATTTTCCTTTCTTTCATGTGGCTATTCATACTGCCTGTGTGAATAAGAATCTCTCCTTCTATGTATAACAAGGTATTGTGTGACTAGAAAACAAAATGCCTGATTTCTGGCAAAGTAGGATTCCTCCTGAGTCTCCAACACTTGATTATGCAAGTCTTTGTAACACAGAGGTAACACACTGATTTTTAAACCTAGGATTCTGACAATCCATCCTTTAGCATATCATAAATTCACTTTTGCATGTAATGAACATTTATAATTGAGATAAAGAATTATAAGGACAACAAGCATAATAAATACAAAGGAAGTGCCCAGCCCTGCTCACATTTATCTTTACCCTCTTTACAATAACCCAGTGAGGTGGGTGAGCTTGTCCCCTTTTGTACAGGCTAGGGTTTCAGCAGGAGACAGATGGCACTGCTGAATTAGATAAATGAAGGATGGCTAAAGAAAGGAATTCTTCAAAGGTGTCCTCAAGGTGTAAACCCCGGCAGGGGATCATGCAGTCTCCCAGGGTGAGTCATAGCAGAGTTGTTACCACACCCTGGCTCATAGGACAAGGGGAGAAAGTGGTAGTAGTCCCTGGACCCTAGAAAGAGAAGGGTATCTTCAGAGATGTTATGACCTTTAATCAAGAGACAGAGCTGCCCAGAAATGACTTTGCCAGAAGGAAATAAATACCTAGCCTCACTTCTCTCCTTTCAATCTCCTGTCAGGCTTCTCATAGCTGAACTTGAAGGGAAGCCAGTGGGCCAGGATGTCTGACAATATAGTCTCTGCTGGTCTTCTGTGAGAGCAGGGTGGAGATGAGGACAGTACGTCTGGGAGGACACGAAGAAGGTATCCAGCACAGGAACTGAAGCTCAGAGAGGTTAGATGCATTATTAGAAGTCACACAGCTAGGAAATTTCAAAGGCTAGACTGGAACTCAGGTATGACTCTCAAGCCATCTATTCTTTCCATGATATCAGGTGATGGCTGCTGTGAGGAGTGAAATTACATTTGTAATGTCTTCTCTAATCTAGTCTATGTGAATTTATCCATTTATTTAATAAAAGTATCAAAAGAAGACAATAATGTAAAAGTTTATTGTTTGCATGGTGAAGAATATATTTTATATAGATGAGGAACAGATGAATTGTCTGTGGACGTAGTTTGTTCAAATAATTTACAAAGAGAACAGTAGTTTCATTCTTTCAATTTGATTCCCCTTTACTGCATACATCATCATAAAACCCAAATTAGGGTTACAAACCAGTGTCTCCAGAAGAAGGTCATTAGTTTGTTAAGGTCCCAATCAATGATAGAATATCTATTTTTGCTTAAGTTTCAAATTGCCTAATAGAAAAATCAGTTTTCTTGAAAAAGAATTAAATTGCAAGTCAGGATTGTCTTTCCCTTCTTGTGAGCATCAGTCATTTTCACTAACAACCATATAGTAAAACTGAAATGAATTGCTTGCTATTTGCTGAATAACTGAAAATTAATCTCATTTTTACAGGCTTCCATCAGATGTAAAATAATTTTACTTAAACACCACAAAAGTTATAGTCTGGAAATATGAGAATACAATAATGGTTCTGTTCTTCTAGGATATTTCTTATTTTAATTAATTGAGTGATTGAGGATGGTTTTGTTGAGTAATTTCCTAAATGAATCATTTAACTTCTCAATGAAACAATCTATTTTCTTAAAAAATTGGGTAAATTCCAGAAGTTTATAATTCATAATTTATTATTCTTAATGAGCTAGTTAATATGAACAGTGATAGCATATAGAAATAATATGGTTACAAGTGTAAAAACCAATTATTTAGCTTGTGACTAAAATTTCAATCAAGCTAACATTGAATTCTGCATGTTATTTAACAGAGTGACTTAGAATCAGTTTGATAAAGGATGAGAACAGTTTTCTGAAAGATTTTTGAAATGCTGACACCATGTAATGGCTGACATCTCCATAATCTCTTAGATTTTATTCAAGGAATCCAGTTAAAGTGTTTAAGAATTTCAGCTAAAGTTGACTTCAGCTGTGGTTCAAGATCACAGTATTAGTTTAGGCCAGATACAGGACTCACATCTGTAATTCCAGCACTTTGGGAGACCAAATCAGGCGGATTGCTTGAGTCCAGGAGTTTGAGACCAACCTGGGCAATGTAGTAAGAAAGACTCCAGTCTCTACAAAAAAATTTTAAAAACTTAGCTGGGTGTGGTGGTGCATGCCTGGAATCCCAGCTATGTGGGAGGCTGAAGCAGGAAGATTGCTTGAACCCAGGAGTTTGAGGTTGCAGTGAGCTATGATCATGCCACTACACTCCAGCCTGAGTGACACAGTGAGACTCTGTCTTTGAAAAAACAGTATTAGTTTATGTATTCATTTCACATGCTTCTGAGAAATAAATTATAGGCAGGATTTCAGTAGGTAGAGATTTAGGAAGAATCCCATACATTGTACTCTATCATTTTATGTTAGTATCCTTTTTTGTTGGATGGAAAGTGAAGAAAATGTATTTGTTTCTCTGTCTCAAGGATATTTTTGCCTATTTTAATTTACTAAATATTAACAACTTGCATAAAACAGAGCATTTAGTATACAAACTGGGACATTGGCTTATTTGAGTTCAAATTCCAGATCTGCTACTTACTAGCAGTGTAATGTAAAATAGTAATAATAATACTACCGACTTTACAGGATTGCGTGAAGAGTGTGTGAGTTCGTGTAAGCCCTTATAACAGTGCTTGTCACATAATAGGCTTTCAATAGCTTTCACAACTATAAGATCTGGGTTTAAGGCACTCCATTGCCTTTCCCTTGGTGTGGGTCATATTTACGGCATGCCAATCTTTTATGTAATGGTGCGTATGCTATATATTGTAAGACCTGTTTACAAAAGTCTATACAAAAAATTATCGCAAATAAATCAGGGTGATTTTAGATCTACACGTTTCATATTGCTATTGTTTTCAGAATCATAGAATAGAGAAATTGGAAGGTTTTTTTTTTTTTAACAGCAATGGATGGGGCAAGAAAATGACATAATTATAGTCTTGCAGCTAGGAAACCTGTGTTTTATTCTGAGCCTGGTCATGAATTAACTGTATTATCTTTGGGGACATCCCTTAATCTCTTGGGTCTCAGTTCCCTCAGCTAAATACAATGGGCCTAATAATACCATTTGAGATCATGTACATTCTCAGATTGTAAATTGTGTTCTTATTATTAAAGATCATTTAAATCTACATTTTGTATTTCGAAAGTGCCTGAAAACATTTTGTCCCTCTCTGAACTTTGGGATGTCTACAGAATAGTCAACTTCTTATTGCATTCCCATCCATTAGGTCATGTGAGTTGAGAATTAGGAAAGGGGCTGAGAGGAGGCCTGGAGAATCACTTTCATAGGAACTAGAAAAATATTAGGTTATTTGGATGTGCAACACATAGGGGCTCAGGAATTTTGGAGGCCGAAACCACTCACTTAACCTTTCTGGATGCAATCATTTCTCACTTCATTAGGCCAAAGTTCATTTTGATCTGGGAATTCCACGCCAGGAACACAGTTCATTCCACTTCTAATTCAAAACACCTGGACTCCTTTGACTGGAGGCCACTTCCTGGGGCTGGCTCATCTTTCTGTGGCGACCTGGGTCTTGCCTCAGCCTACAACAGCAAACACATCATGAGGAAAGATTAATTTTAGTGGAAGAGGGCCAAGAAAAACAAACAGATAATTTAAAATATTAAAAACTTACTAACTGAGACAATGGGAAGCCAACGTTAGCCCTGAAGTAAGAAACGTGCCTAATTAAGGAAGCAAGAGCTGCTATAATCAACCTACCAATTACTGAGAATTAGAGCAAGATACCTTGGAAGCGTAAAGTGATTGTAATAAAAGTATTGTCAGAGCTTAATTAGATAAAGAAAACACACAGTTTGCACACTGATAGCTTTGATATTTACTCTGTCCCTGCAATCACAATGATGAAGGAAGGAACCCCATCCTGAGTCTCAGGGTCACCTGTAGACCTGTGGAATGTGTGCCTTGATTCAACTTTTTGAAGACATAAACAATGAAAAATAGGAGGTGTGAATGCCAACTCATTGGTAGCAGTAGGTTTTTGTTTTGTTTTGTTTTGTTTTAATTATACTTTAAGTTCTAGGGTACATGTGCACAACATGCAGGTTTGTTACATATGTATACATGTGCCATGTTGGTGTGCTGCACCCATTAACTCATCATTTACATTAGGTATATCTCCTAATGCTATTCCTCCCACTCCCCCCACCCCACGACAGGCCCCGGTGTGTGATGTTCCCCACCCTGTGTCCAAGTGTTCTTATTGTTCAATTCCCACCTATGAGTAAGAATATGCAGTGTTTGGTTTTCTGTCCTTGCGATAGTTTGCTCAGAATGATGGTTTTCAGCTTCCTCCATGTCCCTATAAAGGACATGAACTCATCCTTTTTTATGGCTGCATAGTATTCTATGGTGTATATGTGCCACATTTTCTTAATCCAGTCTATGACTGATGGACATTTGGGTTGGTTCGAGGTACCAGTAGGTTTTAAACTGGATATCTACTTTCACCAGTTGTGATGTATATAGATAACACTTGTAGTGCAGTTTGATGACTTTCTAATTTGTGTTTTGCAAGTTTATCCCTAAATTCCCAATCACTCCTCTTTTCTGCCTGCCTTTCATTTCAGATTTTCTTGGCCCCTCAGTATAACAGAGAGAAAAAGCAGGAATAGGAGGGGGCATTCCAAGGAGTCTCTTTGCTCTTCCAGGATTCAATCACAGGTTTGCTTCAGTTCAACAAGCCTTTTATTGACTAACTCCTTTGCCAGGCACTGTGCTGGGAGCTGCAAAGATAATTGGGACTTCATTTTAACAGATTCAAACCAAAGACCTTCTTCATACCTTGGCACTGGCCACCTTGCTAGCCATTGCTCCTCACTCACACAATGTCAGTGTGCTTCTTTCTTAGCTGGGGGCTGAAAGTTTAAAACACTTGCACAATTATCCCCCCACTCTCCACTAGTCTTAGTATAATGCCCTGAGGTAGTTATTGGTTGTAGTACTGATGGTAGAAATAGAAGAAGAGAGTGAGTCAAATATGATTTTTTAGTATTGACAATGGGTTTGGTTTTCTATAAAAATTGACAATTGTGTCAGCTACTCAGGAGGCTGAGGTTGGAAGATGCTTGAGCCCAAGAGTTCAAAGATGCAGTGAGCTATGATCACACCACTGCATTCTAGCTTGGGTGACAGAATGAGATGCTAACTCTAAAAAACAAAACAAAACAAAACAAAAACAAGACAACTTGTAGTGATATTTCCATCAAAAATATATTAAATTTCAAAATTTTTAAATCCATGAAGATGCTATTTTTTGTATGTTAGATGTATGATAAACCAAAATAAAAAAAATTGTGGATACATACTAGGTATATATATTTATCGGGTATATGGGATATTTTGATACAGGCATACAATGTGTAATAATCACATCAGTGTAAATGCAGTATCCATCACCTCAAGCATCTATCTTTTGTGTTAGAAACAATCCATTTATACTGTTTATTTTAAATATGTAATGACATTATTTAATTGTAGAAGCTTTTTAACTAGCTGTAATCCCTTTTGTCCATTTTTGATTTGGTTGCCTGTGCTTGTAGAGTATTACTGAAGACATCTTTGCCCATTACAATGTCCTATAGAATTTCCCCAATGTTTACTTTTAGTAGTTTCACAGTTAAGTCTTTAATCCATTTCATCTTGATTTTTGTCTATGGTGAGAGATAGAAATCTAGTTTCATTCTTCTGTCTACTGATATCCAGTTTACCCAGTACAATTTATTGAAGAGAATATTCTTTACCCAATGTAAGTTTTTGGCACCTTTGTCAAAAATGAGTTCACTGTAGATATACAGATTTGTTTCTGGGTTCTCTATTGTGTTTCATTGGTTCATGTGCCTGTTTTTATGCTAGCGCCACGCTGTTTCTCTTACTATATCTCTTTAGTATAATTTAAAGTCAGGTGATGGGATTCCCCCAGTTTTGTTCTTTTTGATCAGGAGAAGTTTGTCTACTCTGGGTCTTTTGTGGTTCCATATACATTTTAAAATTGTTTTTTCTATTTCTGTGAAGAAAGTCATCAGCATTTTGATAGGGATTGCACTGAATCTGTAGATAGCTTTGAAGAATATGGGCCGTTTAAAAGTATTGGTTCTTCCAATCCATGAACATAAAATATTTTTTCATGTTTTTGTGTCCTCTTCAATTTCTTTCATCAATATTTTATAGTTTTCATTGTAGAACTGTTTCACTTTCTGCCTAAGTACATGCCCAGGTATTTTATTTTATTTGTACCTATTGTAAATGGAATTACTTTATTTCTTTTTCAGATTGTTTATTGCTGGTATATAGAAAAGCTACTGATTTTTGTATGTTAATTTTGTATTCTTCAGCCTTAATGAATTTGTTTGGCAGTTCTATTAGTTTTTTGTGGAGTTTTTAGGTTTTTCCAAATATAAGATCATATTGTCTCCAAACAAGGATAATTTGACTTCTTCCTTTCCAATTTGGATGCCCTTTATTTATTTCTCTTGTCTGATTGCTCTACCTAGGACTTCTAGTACTGTGTTGAATAACAGTGATGAAAGTGGGCATCCGTGTAGTGCCCCAGATCTTAGAGAAAGGCTTTCAGTTTTTTTCCCATTTAGTATAATACTAGCTGTGGGTCTGTCATATATGGCTTTTATTATGTTGAGGTATGTCATTTCTAGACCCAGTTTTTTGAGGGTTTTTATTATGAATGAATGTTGAACTTTATCAAATGCTTTTTCAGCATCAATTGAAATGATCATATGGCTTTTGTCCTTCATTCTGTTGACATGATGTATCACGTTGATTGATATGCATGCATTGAACCATCCTTTCATCCTTGGGATAAATCCCACTTGGTCACAATGAATGATCTTTTTAATTGTTGTTGAATTCAGTTTGCTAGTTTTTTTGTTAAGGAGTTTTGCATCAATATTCATCAGAGATTTTTGAGAAAACCTGTAGTTCTATTTCTTTATGTGTCTTTCTCTGGTTTTGGTATCAGGGTAATACTGACTTTGTAGAATGAGTTTGGAAGAACTCCCTCCACCTCTATTTTTGGAATAGTTTGAGTAGGATAAGAATTACTTCTTCTTTAAGTGTTTGGTAAAATTTGGCAGTGAAATTATTGGGTCCTAGGCTTTTCTTTGCTAGAAAACTTTTTACTATGGCCTCCATCATATTACTTGTTATTGGTCTGTTCAGGTTTTGGTTGTCTTCATGGTTCAATCTTGGTAGATTGTGTGTGTCTAGGGATTTATCCATTTCCTCTAGATCTTGGAATTTATTGGCATATAGTTGCTCATGGTAGATACTAATGATCCTTTAAATTTCTGTGCTATCAGTTGTAATGTCACCTTTTTATCTCTTATTTATTTGGGTCTTCTCTCTTTTTTTCTTAGTCTGGATATGGGTTTGTCACTTTGTTTATTTTTTCAAAACGCAACTTTTTGTTTTCTTGAACTTTTGTATTGCTTTCTTTATTTCAATTTTATTTATTTCTGCTCTGAACTTTATTATTTCTTTTCTTTGATTAACTTTGGGTTTGGTTTGCTCTTTTTTAGTTCTTTGAGATGCATCATTAGGTTGTTTATTTGAAGTTTACTTTATTTGATGTAGGCACTTACAGCTATAAAGTTCTCTCTTTGCACTGCTTTTGCTGTATACCAAAGGTTTTGAAATGTTACGTATCCATTATCACTTGTTTCAAGAAATGTTTCAGTTTCCTTCTTAATCTCTTCAATGTCCCACTGTGCCTTTAAGAGTGTATGGTTTAATTTCCACGTGTTTGCATAGTTTCTAAAATCTTTCTTTTTATTGATTTCTTGTTTTATTCCATTGTGATCAGAGAGAAAATGGTACATTGTGCATGCTGGTCTCAAACTCCTGACCTCAAGTGATCCACCTACCTCAGCCTTCCAAAGTACAGAGATTACAGGTATGAGCCTCCACAACTGGGCTCAGGCCAGTAACTCTTAATTTGTCCCTTTGAGGCTATTTTCTACATCGTGTAAGCGTTCTTCATTACTTTGAATTCTTTCTTCTTTTGTCTCCTCTGACAGGTATTTTCAAATAGCCTGTCTCCAGGCTCACTAATTCTTGCTTCTGCTTGATCAATTCTGCTATTAAGAGACTCTGGTTTTTTCACGGGCAAGATGGTTGAATAGGAAACGCTCCGGTCTGCAGGTTCCAGTGAGACCAACACAGAAGGTGAGTGATTTCTGCATTTCCAACTGAGGTGCCTGGTTCATCTCATTGGGACTACTTGGACAGTGGGTGCAGCCCACAGAGGACGAGCAGAAGCAGGGTGGGATGTCCCCTCACCCTGGAAGTGCAAGGGGTTGGAGAACTCCCTCCCCTAGCCAAGGGAAGCCATGAGGGACTGTGCCATGAGGCACGATGCATTCTGGCCCCGACACTATGCTTTTCCCATGGTCTTCACAACCCACAGGCCAGGAGATTCCCTCAGGTGCCTACACCACAAAGGCCCTGGGTTTCAAGCACAAAACTGGGTAGCTGTTAGGGCAGACACCTAGCTAGCTGCAGGAGTTTCTTTTCATACTCCAGTGGCACCTGGAATGCCAGTGAGACAGAACCGTTTACTCCCCTGGAAAGAGGGCTGAAGTAAGGGAGCCAAGTGGTCTTGCTCAACAGATCTCACCCCCATGGAGCCCAGCAAGCTAAGAACCACCGACTTGAAATTCTCGCTGCCAGCACAGCAGTCTTAAGTCGACCTTGGAGGCTCAAGCTTGGTGCGGGGGAGGTGCGTCCACCATTACTGAGTATGAGTAGGTGATTTTCCCCTCACAGTGTAAACAAAGCCACCAAGAAGTTTGGACTGGGCGGAGCCCATGGCAGCTTGGAGAAGCCACTGTGGCTAGACTGCCTCTCTAGATTCCTCCTCTCTGGGCAGATCATCTCTGAAAGAAAGGTGGCAGCCCCAGTCAGGGGCTTATAGATAAAACTCCCGTCTCCCTGGAACAGAGCCCCTGGGGGAAGGGGCAGCTGTGGACACAGCTTCAGCAGATGTAAAATTCCTTCCTGCCAGCTCTGAAGAGAGCAGCCATCTCCCAGCACGGCACTTGAGCTCTGCTAAGAGACAGACTGCGTCCTCAAGTGGGTCCCTGACCCCCTTGCCTCCTGACAGGGAGACCCCAGCAGGGGTTGATGGATGCCTCATACAGGAGAGCTCTGGCTGCCATCTGGTGGGTGCCTCTCAGGATGAAGCTTACAGAGGAAGGAACAGGCAGCAATCTTTGCTGCTCTGCAGCCTCAACTGGTGCTAACCAGGCAAACAGGGTCCAGAGTGGATTTCCAGCAAACTCCAGCAGATCTGCAGAACAGGAGCCTGACTGTTAGAAGGAAAACTAACAAACAGAAAGCAATAGCAAAAACACCATCAAAAAGGAAGACCACACAAAAACTCCGTCTGAAGACCAAAGGTAGATAAACTCATGAAGATGAGGAAAAACCAGCACAAAAAGGCTGAAAAGTCAAAAAACTAGAGCACCTCTTCTCCTCCAAAGGATCACAACTCCTCACCAGCAAGGGAACAAAACTGGATGGAGAACGAGTTTGATGAATTGATAGAAGTAGGCTTCAGAAGATGGGTAATAACAAACTCCTCTAAGCTAAAGGAGCACGTTCTAATCCAATGCAAGGAAGTTAAGAACCTTGATAAAAGGTTAGAAGAATTGCAAACTAGAATGACAGTTCAGAGAAGGACATAAATGACATGATGGAGCTGAAAAACACAGCACAAGAACTTCATGAAGCATGCACATGTATCAGTAGCTAAATTGATCAAGTGGATGAAATGATATTAGAGCTTGAAGATCAACTTAACGAAATAAAGTGTGAAGACAAGATTAGAGAAAAAAGAATGAAAAGTAACAAACAAAGCCTCCAAGAAATATAGGACTATGAAAAGACCAAACTTATGTTTAATTGGTGTACCTGAAAGTGACAAGGAGAATGTAACCAAGTTGGAAAACACTCTTCAGGATATTATTCAGGAGAACTTGCCCAACCTAGCAAGGCAGGCCAACATTCAAATTCAGGAATTACAGAGAACATCACAAATATGATTCTCAAGAATAGCAATCCCAAGACACATAATTGTCAGATTCACTAAGGTTGAAATGAAGGAAAAAATGTTAAGGGCAGCCAGAGAGAAAGGTTGGGTTACCCACAAAGGGAAACCCATCAGACTGACAGTGAATGTTTCTGCAGAAACCCTCAAAACCACAGAGTTACATGGAAACTGAATAATCCGCTTCTGAATGACTACTGGGTAAATAACAAAATTAAGGCAGAAATAAATAAATTTTTTGAAACCAATGAGAACAACAACACAACATACCAGAATCTCTGTGAAACAGCTAAAGCAGTGTTTAGAGGGAAATTTATAGCACTAAATGCCCACAGGAGAAAGTGGGAAAGATCTAAAATCAACACCCTAACATTGCAAGTAAAAGAACTAGAGAAGCAAGAGTGAACAATTTCAGAAGCTAGGAGAAGATAAGAAATAACTAAGATCAGAGCAGAACTGAAGGAGATAGAGACATGAAAAACCCTTCCAAAAATCAATTAATCCAGGAAGTAGTTTTTTGAAAGGATTAACAAAATAGATAGACTGCTAGCCAGACTAATAAAGAAGAAAAGAGAGAAGAATCAAATAGACACAATACAAAATGATAAAGCAGAAATCACCACTGATCCCACAGAAATATAAACTTCCATCAGAGCATGCTATAAACACCTCTACACAAATAAACTAGAAAATCTAGAAGAAATGGATAAATTCCTGGACACATACACACTCCCAAGACTAAACCAGGAAGAGGTCAAGTCCCTGAATAGACCAATAATAAGCTCTGAAATTGAGGTAGTAATTAATAGCCTTGCAATTAAAAAAAAACAAAACCCAGGACCAGATGGATTCACAGCCAAATTCTACCAGAGGTACAAAGAGGAACTGGTACCATTCCTTCTGAAACTATTCCAAAAATAGAAAAAGAGGGACTCCTCCCTAACTCATTTTATGAGGCCAGCATCATCCTGATACCATCATCCTGATACCAAAACCTAGCAGAGACACAACAACAACAAAAAAGAAAAATTCAGGCCAATATCCCTGATGAACATTGATGTGAAAATCCTCAATAAAATACTGGCAAACAGAATACAGCAGCACATCAAAAAGCTTACCCACCATGATCAAGTCAGCTTCATCCCTGGAATGCAAGGCTGGTTCAACATACAGAAATCAATTAATGTAATCCATCACATAAACAGAATCAAGGACAAAAACCACATAATTATCTCAATAGATGCAGAAAAGGCCTTTGATAAAATTCAACACCCCTTCGTGCTAAAAACACTCAATAAACTAGGTGTTGATGGAACATATCTCAAAATAATAAGAGCTGTTTATGACATCCACAGCCAATACCATACTGAATGGGCAAAAGCTTGAAGCATTCCCTTTGAAAACTGGCACAAGAGAAGGACGCTGTCTGTCACCACTCCTATTCAACATAGTATTAGAAGTTCTGGCCAGGACAATCAGGCAAGAGAAAGAAATAAAGCGTATTCAAATACGAAGAGAGGAAGTCAAATTATCTCTGCAGATGACATGATTATATATTTAGAAAACCCTATCGTCTCAGCCCCAAAACTCTTTAAGCTGATAAGCAACTTCAGCAAAGTCTCAGGATAAAAAATAAATTGACAAAAATCACAAGCATTGCTATACACCAATAATAGACAACCAGAGAGCCAAATCATGAGCAAACTCTGATTCACAATTGCTACAAAGAGAATAAAATACCTAGGAATACAACTTACAAGGGATGTGAAGAAAGTCTTCCAGGAGAACAAACCACTGCTCAAGTAAATAAGAGAGGACACAAACAAATGGAAAAATATTCCATGCTCATGGATAGGAAGAATCAATATCATGAAAATGACCATACTGCCCAAGGTGATTTACAGATTCAATGCTATTCCCATCAAGATACCACCGACTTTCTTCACAGAATTAGAAAAACTAGTTTAAATTTCATGTGGAACCAAAAAAGAGCCTATATAGCCAAGACAATGCTAAGCAAAGAGAACACAGCTGAAGGCATCATATTACATGACTTCAAACTATACTACAAGGCTACAGTAACCAAAACAGCATGGTATTGGTACCAAAACAGATGTATAGGCCAATGGAACAGAGGCCTCAGAAATAATACCACACAACTACAACCATCTAATCTTTGACAAACCTGAGAAAAAAAATAAATGGTGTTGGGAAAACTGGCTAGCCATATGCAGAAAACTGAAATTGGACCCCTTCCTTACACCTTATACAAAAATTAACCCAAGATGGATTCAAGATTAAAATGTAAGATCTAAAATCATAAAAACCCTAGAAGAAAACCGAGGCAATATCATTCAGGACATAGGCACAGGCAAAGACTTCATGACTAAAACACCAAAAGCAATTGCAACAAAAGCCAAAATTGACAAATGGGATCTAATTAAATTAAAGAGCTTCTGCATAGCAAAAGAAACTATCATCAGAGTTGTAAAAAGTAAAGTAGAGGTTCCTCTTCAAAGACTCCTGTCTAATTAGGAATAACAGTAACTTCTCTTAGAAGCAAAATGTATTCAAAGACCTGTGCTAACATTCTTAAATATCTGCTAGCTGTAATAAAGAAATGAATGTACTTTATGTTTTTAGCTACCACAATTTAGCCTAAATATGTGCCCTAGCATGCTTATACTAGTCCAAATAAGCATTAGGTCATAGCCTATTCCTCTTCCTTATTTGAAGGTGCTTTTACATTTCTCAGCATTCCACAAGTTACTGCCTCCTTCCTTTGTTCTCTCTGCCTTTGTCTCTTTTAAAAAGTTCTAAGTTGCTAGCCAATCAGGACAAATACAGAATATGAGGTCCTGTTCCAGCCAATGGAGAGAATGTGGAGAAATAGTTTACTCTCCCACTGTTGGTGGGAGTGTAAATTAGTTCAACCACTGTGGAAGACAGCATGGCAATTCCTCAAGGATCTAGAAACAGAAATACCATTTGACCCAGCAATCTCATTACTGGGTACATACCCAAAGGAATATAAATCATTCTACTATAAAGACACATGCACACGTTTGTTTATTGCAGCACTATTCACAATAGCAAAGACCTGGAGCCAACCCAAATGTCCATCAACATTAGACTGGATAAAGAAAATGTGGCACATACACACCATGGAATACTATGCAGTCATAAAAAAGAATGAGTTCATGTTGTTTTCAGGGACATGGATGAAGCTGGAAACCATCATTCTCAGCAAACTAACACAAGCACAGAAAATCAACACCACATGTTCTCACTCATAAGTGGGAGTTGAACAATGAGAACATTTGGGCACAGGGAGGGGAACATTACACACTGGGTCCTTTCAGTGGGTGGAAGGCAAGGGGAGGGATAGCATTAGGAGAAATACCTAATATAGATGATGGGTTGATGGATGCAGCAAACCACCATGGCATCTGTATACTCATGTAACAACCCTGCACATTCTGCACATGTATCCCATAACTTAATGTATAAAAAAATTTTCAATTTTGATAAAATCCAATTTAAAAAAAATGCAGCAGTTGATGGTTTGCTTAAATGGAGCACAATTATCACAAGTTGCACAGTCTTTTTATCTGTACTTTCACTGCAGGAAATCTCACTGTCTATGTGACCTGAATGCTTATTACCTAGTGGAAAATTCCACAAATACAGAATAGCCTAGAGCACTCAACATCTGCCTTCCTTTTTTTTTTTTTTTTTAAAATCAAACACAAGGGATTGCCAGGGAATAGCTCCCAAAACCATGGAGCCTCTTTACAATTCTCTGTCATTTTTGTCTGTCTCTATTAATTCTTAAACTGCATCCATTCAAATTGCTATGCTTCAACCCCGATGAATGTAAATACAGAGGCAATTATAAAGTTGTGTTTTCCAGTGGCATACATTTTAATGATTAGCTGAAAGTCAAATGTTAATATCACAAAATAGAGAGGTAAAATACAGTCAATGTATTTTCCCCATAGTTAATAGGCTAAACTAGAGCAAGCAATCTAACATTGCAAGGAAATTTGAATGTGGAGACTCACAGTATTTTTTAAATGATCTAAATGTACAACAGTAGATTTATTTCATTCGCTTTAGCCTCTAGGCAGAACTGGAGGGATCAGAGGGGCAAAGATGGAAGAAGAAAATGTATGGAGATGAATTGTAGGACAAAATGTGAGTGTGCAATTAGGCAGTGTTTTGAGATGAGAAGACAACTCAGGGTACAGTCCTCAACCTAGAGCTGCCAAGAGCTCACAGACAGCAAAGAAATTTTTTGTTTTGTAGAAATTAGCTATGAGCTGTCTTGGCCCTCTTCCTTCTCTGGGTTCCATTTCTACAAGTTGCCCCTCCTACTCCTCCTTTTTACACCCCACCCCTTCCTTTAAGTCAATTTGAACAAACATTAAGTTTGTAAAGTCTCAAATTACACCCCAATTTTTATTTCTCATGCATTATGAAGCTATTCTCTTGAGTAATTTCACAGAGTCATAAAGTCCAATATGAGTTGAATTGTGTGTCCTCCCAAAAATATGTTGAAATCCTAACCTGTAATACCTCAGGATGTGACTTATGTTGGAAGAAGTTCCCTGCATATGTAATAAGTTAAGATGAGGTCATAGTGGAGTGGGGTGGACCCCTAATTCCACATGATGGTGTTTCTATGAGAAGACAGCCACGTGAAGACACAGAGATACGCAAGTAGAAGCTGGAGGCAGAGATTGGAGTGATGCATCTACAAGCCAAGGAACATCAATCATTGCCTATACGCACGAGAAGCCGGGACATAGACATGAAACAGATTCTCCCCCAGAGCCTCTGGAAGGCACCAGTTCTGCTGACATCTTCCTTTCACACTTTTAGCCTCCAAAACAGTGAGAATAAATTTCTGTTGCTAAAAAAGAGACTCTGATGCATTCTTCAGCATGTCAATTGCATTTTTAAACTCTAGAATTTCTCCTTGATACTCTTTAATTATTTCAATTTCTTTGTAAAATTTACATGATAGGATTCTAAATTCTCTGTGTTATCTTGAATTTCTTTGAGTTTCCTCAGAATAGCTGTTTTGAATTATCTATCTGAAAGGTCACATCCCTCTCTCTTAGATTAGTCCCTGGTGTCTTATTTACTTTATTTAGTGAGGTCATGTTTTCCTGGATGCTCTTGATACCTGTGGATGTTTGTTGGTGTTTAAGGTTTAAGCATTGAAGAGTTTGATATTTATTGTAGTCTTCGCAATCTGGGCTTGTTTTTACTCCTTGTTCTTAACAAGGCTTTCCAGGTATTCCAAGGGACTTGAGTATTGTGATCCAAGTTTTCGGTCACTGTAATCATATATGCATTAGGGGGCACCCCAAGCCCAGTAAGGCTGTATTTTCTGTAGACTCATACAAGTAATGCCTTGTTGGTCTTGGATAAGATCTGGAAGAAATCTGTGGATTACCAGGCAGAGACTCTTCTTCTCTTCTCTTATGGTCTCCCAAACAAATGACCTCTCTCTCTCTCTCTCCCCACCCGCCCCGTCCCTCCCTCCCTCCCTCTGTGCTGAGCTTCCTGGAGCTGGGGGAAGGGTGACACAATCACTCCTGTGGCCATCACCACTGGAACTGTGCTGGGTCAAGCCTGAAGCCAGCACAGCACTGAGTCTTGCTCAAGGCCCGCTGTCACCACTACCTACATACCACCTATGTAATAAACCACAATTTTTGTGTCTATAATACAGAATAACTAATGAAACAAGCATAAAATAAATAGATTTTATTATATATAGGGAAATACTTAAACGCTTATTAAGCTTCTAAATCTCAGGCATAATCCTTCACACAGATATTCTTCTGCAGGTGAATATGGACAGACTGGAGTGGTGGTTGAAGTATTTGTCTGTACCAGTTGGCCCTGAGCCTTCTAAATATGTTTTCCCGTGCAGTCTCCTAAAAACTTTTTAGGTCTATCCCCCCAAACTTTCCCAAATCTGGCAACATAAAGGCAAATTCCTGGCTCAGTGGGTGTTTCCAATACTTGTCTCAGCACTAAGGGTAACATCTGCTGTGATTGTTCTGTACCTGAGACAAAAATGTATGTATTCTATATGAGTACTTCCCCAATTACTCCATTTCGCGATGTGGAAGGCATAGTCAAGTAATTTGCTGGTAGGGATAAAGAAAATTAGAGGTGGAGCTGAATTTTAAGTCAGATATGACTTGAAGCCTATCCCACCAAGCCATACTGCCCCTCCAGGAGGTAGTGCCAAGGCTGTAAAAATTCAGGGGATGTTGGAGGTCACTCACTTGTCTTTGCCTGGCTGACTTTTCTCTTCATAAGAAGGCACGTGAGCTGTCAATTTAAGGATTTAACTGGTATTTCTTTATGTGTGGGGAACATACATAGAAGGAGAGACTGGAAAAGCACCAAAACCACATGTGCAGTGATTTCCTAATGGGAATTTACATGTATGTGAAAAGGCATGAACAAAATTTGTATAATAACAAAAACATGAAAACTTTTGAAATGCCCATAATAGGTAGTGGTTACATTCATTAAAGGGCCTGTACAGAGTAAAATATTATGCAGCTCTTAAAAAAGGTAAGGTTGATCTATATGTGCTGGTATGGAAATGTGTTCAAGATAAATTAAAGAGCAGGACAATAAGTCTAGCATTTTCCCTTTGTGAGATAGAGAAAATGGTGGAGTAAGGGGAGTAGCAGCTGAGGCAGGGGTTAGCACAGTGTTAGAAGTGAGAAGCTTGCAGGAGGGCTTGCAGCACAGGGGCCAAGTCCCCTGAAGACACTAGGTATCTACAGGAGCTACATTCATGTGCAAAGTCATTGTATGGCTGATCTTTCTCAACTCAATGATGACACAAATACAGGTGGTAGAGTATGATATTCACACTTTGCCATAATGAGACACTAGGACACACTTATTGGAATGGATATAATTAAATAGATTGATCATACCAAGCGTTGGTGAGAATATGAAGCAACTTGAACTCTCATACATTACTGGTGGAAATATAAAATGGTACAATCACTTTGGTATACAGATTGGCAGTGTCTTAAAAAATCTAACCATATGCTTATTTATGACTCAGCCATTCCACTTCCAGATATTTACCCAAAGAAATAAAAGTATATGTTCATAAAAAGATTTGTACACAAATATTGACAGCAGTTTTATTTTAAATACTCAAAAACTAGAAAGAACCCAATTGTCCTAGAAATTGGTGAACGGACAAACATATTGTTGTGTATCCATATAATAGAATACTACTCGGCAATAAAAAGAAATGAACTATTCAACATGAATGAATCTCAAAATAATTATGCTGTGTGAAAGCCAGGCAAAAATATATACAGTATGATTCCACTTATATCAAATTCTGGAAATTGCAAACTCATTGGTAGTGATAGAAAACAGATCCATTATTGCTTGGTGCTAGAGGAGGGTAGGGAAAGGAGGAAGGGAAACATCAAAAAGAAGTATAATGTGACTTTTGTGGGGTGATGAAAATTTTTATTATCTTGACTTTGGTGATGGTTTTAGTGAATACATATTTGAAAATTTATCAAATAGTATACTTTAGTGCAATTGATTGTACATTAACTGTATCTCAATAAAACTGTTTTAACAAGTAGAAAAATAAAAAGCAGAATTTAAGAGGACTTTTGATTCTCCTTTGGCAGGTAAGTGGATAATTATATACTTTTTTGTAAATTTACAAATGTAAAGTGGGGGTGAAAGATGGGGTGGGGAGCTAGAGAATGTTTACCGTCTTCTAGAAATCCAAGTCTATATATATCAATGAATCAAAGAAAGGCCTAAGTGGATGTTAAACATCCTGATTATTTGATGAAAATCATGACTTTGCTCCATACTGATAAACCTTTGTGTAAACACTTGAGCATGTTCTGCTTGTGATTGGATAATGAAAAGCACACTCTGAGTTTGTGGTGGAGGAAGGGTGTGTTTGGTGGTTAGTGGTGAGGTTGGCAGCTGGGTCTCTGAGGAACTCTTTAAAGATTATTTATGATTTGTTTCCTTTAATTTTCATAAACAGAAAAAAGGAGCTTATAAGTTTTTAACAGCCCACTTTTCTCTCTGTAGGATTGCATTTTATCACACACAGACTTTTGTAGGATTCTTTAACTCTTACAACCAACTGAGCCAGATGGTGCCTTAATGCTTTGGTTGGAATAATTGGTTCATTTGCTTTTCTCAAACACAATATTTGGAGATTTTCTGAAAGAAGGGCCCCTCAAAATATTAGCCTGCTTCAAAGCACCATGAGCAGAAAGCAGAGCTCTACTTTTTGTTTTTTTCCAGCGAATATTAGAAAGAAGAAGATGTTTCATTCCTAGGTTATTTATCTTATTCCTATGGATTGTTTCTCAGAAATTTACAGTAGTGGTACCCATGAGACCTGAAATGGATCCTTATGGCAAAGGTAGTGATTTCATCCCGTGTAGAACATAGCCTTGGAAAAGACCAAAAGCCAATGGTGGCTTCAGTAGCCATGATTTTGTATCCTTCATTTCCTCGTCTGAGAATTTTCCTAATGGGATTAAAAAAAATGCAGAATTCAGGGTCATGATGTAAAACTGGGAGAAAGGTACATTATTTAGGCACATTGCAGGGTTGATAAATACGATAGTCAAGCGTCGTTGGTTGCATTGCACATTTATCTCAGAAGATTTTACCACCTGCTAATCTGGTAAAACACAAATTAACTTTTGTTCAAGTAAGGAGCGAGAATGTAGCCATTGGCTATCAGTCTAAGTCAGTTCACAGATTTTAACCTGTGGCAGGGTGGCTTCTTAAAGCTCCTTATTCAACAGCTCAGCCCCCAACAGGAGGAAATTATTGCTCCTAGATCACACCTTGAAGCAAAGTCATACAGTTTCCTTTATAACTAGCACAATTAGAGAAATGCCTTCAGATGGAATTATTAAGGAAGAGGAAATTCTTTGAGGCATAAAATCAGCCTTATAAAGATTACTAATATTTCAAGAATTTCTTTGTCATTGTTCCACTTTCTCAAAAATAATTGTGTTCTTGCTGCCCTGGAAGACTTATAAAACACATAATCCAGGCAAGTGGCTTAGCACTAGAGACTTCTACAGATTCCAGCCCAGAGAGATGCTATTGAGGTCATCTTCTGAGTCTCCATCAGGATGAAGGGGAAAGTAGGCATATAGGGGTGATGGGCCCTTGGGTGTAATTTCAGGTCAGAGTCCTAATGAATAATGAGAGTATTTTGTGAAAGAAGCAAATGGGAGAGGGAAGAAGCATGAGCAAGGGACCAAGGTCTTGCCTTTGGGGAAAAGTATAACAAGGTGAGGCTTCCCCCACTCTAAAAATGGACATGGCACCTTGTCACTTTGCAGCGTGTTGCCACTCTCATGGTAACAGAAAGCATTTTCTTCCTAGAAAGTTTCCTCCCATATGTCAGGTACTAGAACATAACTTAGATTTGTGCTTTACAATTTAGAGTACTGTTTCCCTATGTACTTGCCTTACTCCCTCAAAACCAGGTTGAGGTAGGTGCCATTGTCATCCTTAGTTCACAAAAAAGGAATCAGATACAAGGTTAAACTGTTTGCTCAGGAGCACATGGCTAGAGAAGGGAAGAGCATAAACTTGGGTCTGTGTTCTCTGATGCCAACCCCAGGTAATCTGCTAGTTGTTTGGTTTAACATTTTATCACCGTAGAGAAATAGGTTTCCTTTTAGAATTTATTACAGCAACCTGATACTAAGTAACAAGTACTTATCCTAAGAGGTTTAGCAAGATAGTAAAGTGAGTAGGCTTTGGAGTAAAAATTGCTGGAGTTCAAATCCGAACTCTATCACTCACCACAATGTGACCTTGGGCAATATTTTTAATAATATTATTTATTGCACAGAGTGGGTGTCTAAGAGTAAATGAGTTAACAAGTACAAAGCACTTAGAATGCTGCCTGGCACCTTTTACTGTCTGCCAATTAGTTCTAACCACAACAGCATACACCGTTGCTACCATAATTGATGCTTACTGTAATAATAATGGAAAGCATTTATTACATTTCTTCCAGCCCTGTGGGAGTAAAATTTAGGTCTGAATGGCATGTTTTCAATGTTCATTTGAATCCTGCCAGGAATACATTAGGCAGTGGAGAGCTGCAGTACTTTAGTAAATTCTTGTTTCTATTCCCAGCCAATACCTTAAAGAACAGGAAATATATACTCATTTTCTAAGGTGTTTTATTTATACTTCCCAAGCTATATCTAGGGGTTCCTGGATTTATTGAGTTCTGTCTACAATCTTGAGTTCTATACCATTTGAGAGGGCTTGGAGTAAGAGTGAATATTAATTCTAGAGATACACACATGTACCTTCCTCAACATATTTTTCCCCCTTATTTTATCTTCTGCGTTTCTCAGGGTTCAACCCTTGGATTTCTTCTCTTCTCTACCTGCATCTACTTCCTTGGAGTTATAATCCAGTCATACGACTTCAATTGGCAACACTATGCTAATAACTCTCAAATTTATGTCCTGGCTGGATTTTTCTTCTGAATTCCAAACTCGTATGTCTGACTCCACCTCATCCCTTCAAAGTCTGATGTGTCTCAAACTTAGCGTAAGAAAACAACCCCTCCTGACTGTCCCCTCCAAACCTGCTGCACCTTTAGTTTCCCCCATTTCAGACAGTGCCGTCTCCATTCTTCCAATGGTTCAGGCCCCAAATCTGGGAGCCATCTTCTCTTTCATACCTACATCCAATTTGTTAAATGTCCTGTTGACTCTATCTTCAAAAGCAGTCTGGAATCTGGCTACTTTTCACCATTTCCATTACCACCACACTGGTCTGAGCCACCATATAAATTAGGAACCAATGTCCTCCTAATAGGTCTCCATGATTCTGCTTTCATTTTCCTGTGTTCATTTTCAACACATCATCTGGAATGACGCTTTTAGAATATAAGTCAGATCAAGTTACTATGTTAGTGAGAATCGTGTGGCCTAGAGATCTGTCTTAAGCACCACATCTTACTTCTCTGACCTACTTTCCTTCTCTTCTCCTTAATTATGTCTCTGCTGCTTCCAACACCTTTGCCCTTTCGTTTTTGCTTCCTGGAACACTCCTGCCCTGGCTGTCTGCCTGGTTAACTCCCTAACGTCTGTAAGTGAAGATGCTGAAACCCCACCTTCCCAGAGAGGCCTACTCTGATCACCCTATGTAATGCTGCACCCATGTCCCTGCTTGCTTTCCTGTCTTCCAGATTTCCCTGACCCTGATCCTCTTTCTTTTTTCCCTGGCACTGTTCCTAACAACACTTTGTGTCCACAGTCCTCATCAAAACCCTCTGGGAACAGATGTGTTTCAGAATTTAGTCTTTTTCATATTTTAGCAGATAATGCAGTGCATATACCATATATTATATCTTAGTGAGTCGTGTTTTCAAATACATTTGTATTGCTGAAGCAAAACACAGAAATATGTACATTAACTACAATAAAGACGATACATAACTGCTCATCACTTCAGGTCAGGTCGGTTTCACTGACAATTAATTTAAGAAAAACTACCAATTTTTAGATCTCTTTGGGCTTTGATTTGGCAGATAAGGGATTGTGGGCCTGTATATAATTATTTGTTGTGTTTGTCCCTCCACTGGAGTGGTAAACTCCTTGAGGGTGGTATTCATGTACTTTAAATCACTGACATACCCCAGATGCTGAGAACACCTTCTGGCACATAGTAAAGGCTCCATGTATGTTGCTGGAATGAAAGAATTTGTCACACAACTCTTCCTTTCTTTCTTCCAGGTTTAATGAGCTGGTAATTGTTTATTTAACATGTATTTATGCCTTACATATATACTTTTCCATCTGGACTTTTCTTTCCTTTGATCCTTTAATTCTTCCCTTTGATCCTTTAATTCTTCCCTTTTTCTACTTTTATGAAAGTAGTTCAGTCTTTCACAGTTTAGGCCAGTCTTACCCTCTAAGTGTTTCCTTAGAATGCAGTTTTTGATCTCCTTTTCCTATGAAATACTATGGCAATTGTTTTTCTATTAACACAGCATTTGTACTCTATACTCATATACTTCATTTATTTTATTAATATCTTTGGGGGTAAATAATCTTCACTATACCTAAATTGCAAGCACCTTGAAAATAAGGGCTATAATCACCACCACCGCCAGCAGGGTGTTAAGTAAAGTTCTTATTTCACAGTTGTAGGCTCACCATTTAACAAGCTATTATGTTTTGTGGTTTTTGTACTAGATGCCGGGGCTGTAGTGACCTATTTGATTCACTCCTTATCCTGACAAAATATGCTTCCTGACTAGTGAGGTGAAAAAATAGGCAATTACAATAGAATTGCTAGGAGCTATGGTAAGGGAAGTATCGGGGACTACATGCAGCTAGCCCTGCCTTGGAGGAACAGGTATCCTCCTTAAAGTTGTGGCAGCTAAGATGTAACATAAAAATTAGGAGTCACCCAAACGAGGAGGAGAGAGAACGGGAAAGAATGTTGCGAGCAGAGGAGACTCCATCTACAAAGACCTGGAAGTGAGACAGCGAGGGTATGTCATTATATAAGGCACTCAGTAGATGAACTAAAGGCATTTTGGGTGGTTGGCATACAAGTAGCAAGGGAGGTGAGTGGTGAATTGAAAGATAAACCTGGCCTTGAGGGAGGCAGAAGCCAGACCATAAATGGTATTGAACATCATCCTAAAGAATTAAGGCTTATTATAAGAAAGGTGGTGAATTATTCAAGGGCCTATGATGTGCTCAGACTTGTATTTTTGAAAGATGACTCTAGCTGCACTCTGAAGAATGAACTGGAGAGATGAAGGCTGGAAATAGAGCAGTCCTTTTATTTTTTCTAGTATTTGTGGCAATGCCTTTTTGAACAAATATGCTTGATGTTCACCAAGCACATGTAGGATGGAAAAGAAATCTTAATGATTATGCTGAGGAGAGTACAGGAATATAGTTATGCATTTATTGATTAAAAGATAATGTCTTTTATTTTATGATCTTTGGAAAATAAATTTCCCCAAACTAAAAGCAAAATGCATCCATGAAGCATCTGAGTGGCAGGCATGTATTCTACAAAACAGGATGCAGTACAGGTTGAGCCAACTCCCCGACAGCAGAGATAGAGACTCCAGAGGGTAAGGAAAGGACAGGTCAGAGATGCAACAGAAAGACTGACAGTGACAAATGGGGTGTGAACTCTGGGAGAATGAAAAGCCCAGTGCACCTCACACTCTATCCTGATGAAAGCAACCCTCAGAGACCCTTAGAGAAATCTGTTAAACAGATGCCTTCAATGTGTCACTTGCAGACAAAGCTTTCTTTGCTAAAACCCCTCTTAGACGATGAATAAGTCTGGTGAGAGGAATAATTTGTCAAACTAATTTATTATAGTGTAAGGAGGTCTCTGAATAATAGCAGACACTAGGGAATAGAAGGTAGTCATCTAGTGGTATGTTAGTACCTCTCTTCCCCCGAGACTGAGGCCTCTGTTTATTTATTTATTTATTTGTTTTAGTTTTATTGCTAACATTGTTCTCAGCAATTTGGTTTGTTAATAATAGTCCATTGTTTGTTCAATCTGAAAATGGGAAAATGTGAACACTGTGTGGGAATGCTGGATTTCAAATAGGATTCACCAGGGAAAATTGGGTCTGCAACTTAAAGCTATGGAGAAAACAGGAAATGGTACAGCCTGTTGCTGCTTTGTTGCTATGAATCTATGGGATTCTCAGGGAAAGGACAACTAAAATTGGGCTTGTCAGGCAGTATCTTCTGCTGGTGAGCTCCCTCAGAAGAGCTTGCAACTTAAACCCAAACCACTAAGCACTTTTCACTTACAAAGGAACTTTAATTTTTTGCTTTTGTACAATAAGAAAAAAAATCACCCTGCCAAAACAAAACCAAACCAGTTTATCAGTAACTAAATGGGAAAATTATCACCATTCTGATAGAAATAATCATGTTTCAAGATAAATTACTAACATATCTACTTCTTATGTGATATATATTGGGCTGCACATCTCTGAAGGAATTATTTTCCTAGGTCATGGTAATGACTATATCTGTCAAACTATTATAAACTATTATAAAGAAAGAGAGAAAAAGAGAACATATGTGAGCTTATTCTGGAGAGATTCTCCATGAACATTATTTTCAGGTGTGAGGTTGTCCATATTGTATCCAACCAGTATTCAGCTCTAGTTGTTTTTAGCCTCAGTTTTTTAACATGCATATTTCACGATCTCCATAGCAGTGTTTTAGGAGTTAAACAATTAATGTCTCACAAAAGAATTTAATGACTTCAGAAGTTAATAGAAAACCTAAAATAAAATTGTTCCCTAACTATCAGGGCAAGAAATACTAAGACAAGGATTATAAAGAATCTTCATGGCATGGTAGAAAGAGGTAAGGGCTCTGAATCTGTGAGTTGCATAATTTTAGAAAAATATTCTACTTTCTATCACAATTTCTTATTCTGCCAAATGAGAAGTTTGGACTAGATGATCTCTCCGGCCCTTTTCCGATCTAAAAATCATTATATGAAGTGGACACATTTAAATCCAGACAGGATTGCCAGGTTTTGGAGGTCCTACAATGAACAGGATATGGGCCCTGTCTTTATAGGTTCACATAATGTGACATGAAGGTCTCATTTTGTGCAGATGTGCAAATTGAGTAGCATTTTTGCTATTTGTTTCTGAAACATATTAATGTAATTCATACAAAGACTTTCCAGTGAAACACAAGTAAATGCTAATCTATATGGCCCATTGGTGGATTTTTCATGCTCATGAGTTTATAAGGGTCTCTTCAGCCTGTGTTGATGTGCAACTGGGGGTAGACTTTTAGAGTAACCTCACAGATACTATAGTTCATGGAGGTTCATTTGTATGTGTTTGTACAAACATGCACAAGTTTACTCTTTAATCTGGTGCTAGGTCTCCCAATGTTGAATTATACTCACAACCACTGCTTTCCTTCTGATCCTCAAAGGAAGTATGACACAAGCAGGGAAGAACATTCTATCTGAATTCTGAGAGCTTTGCCTGTTTGTTTCCTGCCAGACACAAGTGTGAGTAGACAGTGCCGTCTAGCACATGCATTGTCTAAGTCTGCCGGCCGTGGCTGTCAGGGGATTCTATGGTTCTAAGGTGAGCCTCCTAGAATGGCACATTTCAATGTTCACAGGGCAATAATTTGTAATACTAATCAAAGTCTTTTATTCTATCTTTTTATTTTCAGAATGTTCTGACTCTCATGAAATGTTACAGAGTATTTCCTCTGAAAATGCATTTCTGGGAAAATGCCTAATACTCCATGTTACTTTTTTTCCCCCCCTAAAAGTTCACCCAGATAATATACAAGACCTTTTTGGACTTTGAACATTCCTTAGCCAGATGTTCAACAGCAAATATTTTCTCAGCTGGAAAAAAGAAGAAAAAACACAGTGAAACTTGTCAGTAATGGTGGGAATTATCAGTGTCAGTGAACACTTTTTTTTTTTTTTTGCTATTGCATGGAAGACTGGCAAAAATATTTGAAATATGAATCTCAGTCCTATCCTTAATACAGCTTAATAAATTCCAGCTCTGGAGTAGCAAAAGAAAACTGATACTGGAGACTGCAGAGCCTACAAAAATATGGAACATATTCAGAAGTTATTACTATTCATTCTACTTCCAATCATAGGTTCTCTCAACCTCTGTGTGATAAATGAACCTTCAGGGTATGTTTGCATTGACATTTATGAGTTTCAAGAATAAATGACCTGAGTTTTTTGGAGAGGTGTTCCCTGGAGGACTTAAAGGTAACTGAAGTATCTTTGGCCAAAAATGTTTCTTACATAGCTTTGATGCCAGAGAATTTAATTGAATATGAAAACCCACTTAGGAATAAAAATCAGAAGGCACTTTGGGCATTGCATTATGGGGCTAAGCCAAATATTTCAAAAATACTGTACTTCAAATGAAATTTTCATACATTTGACTGGTTAACTAAATATGATTAAAAAATTTCCTGGAGAAGGAAAGAATTTTTTGAATCCATGATATTAAAAAGAATGCTAAATAAATTGGAACACAAGAAATGACTGATTTGGGGCAACCTTGAAAAGTAACAGCTTTTTTATCAACAGAAGAAATATATTACTTCCCTTGGTCTGGTCCTTCCCTCCTTTGCCTTGAAGCTATTAGGGTCCACTTTATGGTCTCTCCCAGCCTGTATGGTCACTCATTCCCCAGCTAAAGTGATTTGGAAAATAACTAGAATCCACTCTGCTGCTTTCTCCCACAATGCTTGGATTCTAAAGGGTTCTCAAATAAGAATAGGCAAAGCAGTGTCCTTTTAACTCAGAATACCTATGGATTCAGACTTAGGTTTTTTCCATTATTGACTTGGGATCTTTCCAAATCGGAATCATCCTATAGATAAGGCACCTTCCTTGTGACATGATAAATTATCTTACAATTAAAAACTAAGTTGTAGGTCAGTGTGATGGCTTATGCCTCTAATCTCAACACTTTCGGACACCAAGGTGGGAGGATGGCTTGAGCCCAGGAGTGCAAGACCAGCCTGGGCAACACAGTGAGACCTTATCGCTACATAAAAAAAAAAAAAAAAAAAAAAAAAAAAAAAAAAAAAAAAATTAAAAATTAGCCAGGTGTAGTGGTGGGTGCCTGTGGTACTAGCTACTCTAGAGGCTGAAGTGGGAGGATTGCTTGAGCCCAGAAGTTCAAGGCTACAGTGAGCTGTGATTGCGCTACTGCACTCTAACCTTGGCAAGAGAGCAAGATCCTGTTTCATAAGAAAAAACAAAAAATGAAGCTTTTATCTTAGAAATATTTTAAAGGAACTACAGTCAAAACTGGCATACCAGTACACTATAAAACGCCATCTAAAATTTTGGCATTTTAACTTTGAGAATGTGACACTGGAGTGTGCATTGACAAGTTACTTGAAATTTGAATGTTAGAACATAAATCTTGGAAATATTTGGGCTTAGTTAAAGAGCAATCTCAACTTATAAAATGATATCCCCATGGGCTTTTTGGTAGATGTTAAAAATCCTTTAAGAAATCTCTTGAGTTTAATGAACATACATTTTTTAATTGAAAATTTGAAAAAATGCCCCTCTCTTGAATGAGTAGAGTTGATGATGCTCAGGTTGCAAAGTTCAGGAAATGCGGTCCAGGGAGTCACCTGCCTGCTCAAATCCTTCTTATGGTAAAAACTGAGTCTAAGGAACTACCATTATTTACTCTCACCCCATCTCTTTCCCTCAGTAGAAAGAAAAATTGTTGATTATATTTATTACCCAAGCCATATTAAAATTATTATATTATATTAAGTTACAATACATAACTTCAGTGGAAATATCAGAAGGGTTATTTGTTTTGAAAGGGATTAGCAAAATATTTGAAAATTTCTATTGCATTATTCACTCTTTGAATAATGCTAGTATCTGTGATTTGATTGAAAGGAATCTTTTCAATTGTGATTGAAACACCTAAAGTCAGCAAAGTGGGGTGAAATTTTACGTTTATTATACCTTGATGTTATAGTTCTACTGAAAGGGTTGACAAACAATCGACATACAAATAATTGAATATTCATTTGCTGTTCACACCAACCTGAAGCCTGATTACTTGCTAGAGAACCATCTTTCCATTCTTCAAATCATTTTCCAAGCACCTTTTGATTTCAGAATTGGCCCAAACGCAAGGAACCAGAAGTACAGAATGTACTGCCAGAAAATCTCTTTGCATTTCTGTTACTGGAAGCCAATAGGCTTAAAACAAAGAAATCTTCTAAAGGAAATGGTAAAGGATATACCATGTATATTTACACATGATTAAATCTTAGACTGACACTTTCTCCTAATATTACCTGGTTTCAAACTGGCCAATTAACAATGAGCTGTTCACAAAACTGCCCAATTACTAACATCACTTAGATGGTATTAAAAAATACACAGGTCAGGTCTTTGAGTAAGTCCTTCTTACTTCCTTCTTAAGAGTTTCTAATTCAGCAGCATTGGACAGTGTCCCAGGAAGTTTTTAAAAAGATCTCTGGGTGGTTCGGAAGATAGACCACATTTCAGATCTTCTCACTTTAACCACCTATTAGCCAGGTACCTCAGCTCCTTTGGAGATGGAGTGACTCAAGTGAACCTTCCACTTGTACACCAAATACTAGAGTGCACTGCTTTAAGACTAATCTCTGGTACTTGCAATTATATATGCAAATACCAACATAGATGAAAGAAGAATCAAAATAATTTAGTAATGGGAAATCCACTCCTGAAGCTGTTGACTTCAATCTTAGAAATGGCTGGAAATTTCTTCCTAGAGGGATCAAATTTAGGTATAAAAATTGAAAGTTGTCCCTCAGTGGAATGAAAGTGCCCTGGGAGACCAAATGCTAGAATTTCAACAAACTATCTTTTATTTCCTTATGAAATTCTATTTTCTTATTACAAAAGTAAAACTTAGACAATAGAAAAAATATTTTTAGAATTAGAAAATAAATGAAGATACAGAGCGTTTGAGTGACTTTGCAACTACCACGAGGAAGCAGAATTCTAGCCCTGCTGCAGAGCTGTTGCTCTCAACTGCCATGGAGGGCCTATTGGGAGAATGAGTGGACAGGACGTGGATGTGGACTTGCAATTTCCTAAACCTCACCTCTGCTCCTGCATTTCTGATTTAACATAAATATTTAGGTGGTAGAAAATTGATTAGGAAATCTTTAGGTTAGTTGGAGACACTCCGTGGTACTACAAAAATAGCTTAGGAACCATAGATCTCAATTTACCTATCAGGCTGGGTTTTGCCTCAGATTTTTATTCTTTAAACATGACCAAAGGGAAAAGAGAGAATTTTACAAGTAACTAGAAACTTTAACTGTAATGCATTTTATTTTCCTTTCCTTGGTAAAATAATTCTGATTGTTTTCTTTAGATCTGGAACCACCCCCAAATGACCACTGTAAATTTCTGCAAATTTCTAGATACAAGCAAACATCTCAAGCAAATATCTTATTTTTTTTCAGACAAATTTAACAATTGGATACCTGTTTCTAATCAACAGTCACTTTTAACTCAGGCTGTGAATTCAGAAAAGAAAAATATGAGCCCTCTCAACAGGGTTTGCTATTTTAGGAGTCTTCTAAGCTTTTGTGCTCGGTCATGCTTAGCTAACACAAAGCTCTCTCCCTGGGAAATCAGCCATCTTAATTGCTCAAGATTTCACTGAAGAATATTGAAAGTGACCAGAGCCCAGAGGGTCAGAGTCATAATGATGAATATTTATTGCTATTCTTATGTCCTCGTTGTTTAGTGACACACAGAAGCATCTCTCCGTTTTTAGTATCATGTAATCAGCATCGAATCACTTTCTCTGGAAACCTTGACCCTGTGTCTGTGAAGTCACATGTACACTATTAAATGATTTACAAGCTGCCCAGCTTAGCTTCACCTTTTATATCTCTCCAGTGATTGCATTTCTATTTTTTTTAACAACAAACTTCTCATAGGTCAAAGAAAGCCTCACCTCAAGGAGGTCAAACTCCCTTTACCTTCTCATTCAGTTTGACGAAACAGGATTGGAACTCACTGTTTCTGAAGCATCATTCTCGGTGCTAGGTGATATGGCAGGCCAGCGCTGCTGAGTGATGGAAACCTCCAGGCTGACATCTGGTGCTGGATCATTTCAGACACAAAGGAAATCCACTTATTCTGAGGCTGCTGTGGAGGCAGCCGGCCAGCAGTTAAGCAACAGCATAAAGATCATGCTTGCCCAACTTTGAAATTCTAAAAAAATGAAAAGAAAAAAAAAAAAAGAAAGAGGAAAGAAAAGCATCTGTCCAGTATCTGTTGTTAGAAACTTTCTCCCTCGTATGAACCTCAGGATGTCTTTCTAGAAATGTCAGTTCACCAAGTGATATTGCTAAGACCAGTATAACGTGGAATACTGACAATATGGGGAAATGAAGTAATAAAAATAGAAATCCTATCTCTGTTAAGGTGAAATCCTACCTAAGATACAGGGATCCAGTTGTATTTTAAGGTACATATCAAGACATATAGACTAATAGGCCCTTTGTTTAGTTTCAGATTTCTTCCAAATAGTTTTTTTATATCCTCAATAAATAGTTTTTCCCATTCCCAGTACCCCTTGCATAGCTTTTCATATATAGGGGATATTCAGTCAATCACTTTTGAAAGTTTTAAAGTTTGTCAGATAATTTAAAAAAGCTTTAGGGTGGGTGCAGTGGCTCACTCCTGTAATCCCAGCATTTTGGGAGCCTGAGGTGGGAGGATTGCTTGAGCCCAGGAGTTTGAGAGCAACCTGGGATTGCCTTTGTGAAAAAAAAATAATTAGCTGGCCATGGTGGTACATGCCTGTAGTCCCAGCTACTCAGGAGGCTGAGGTGGGAGGATCAGGGAGGTCAAGGCTGCAGTGAGCCATGATTATGCCAGTGCATCCCAGCCTGGGTGACAGAGTAAGAATGAGACCCTGTCCCCCCTCAAAAGAGCTTTGATCTGTTAGATTTCTTTTGATTTTTTTTCTTATGAAAAATTTCCAACAATCTGCAGTTTCTATTGCGTTTGGAAAAAACGTTGATTTGCTTTTATTTATTTATTTAGAGATAGAGTCTCGCTCTGTCACTCAGGCTGGAGTGCAGTGGCATGATCTGGGCTTACTGCAACCTCTTCCTCCCAGGTTCAAGTGATTCTCCTGCCTGAGCCTCCCAAGTAGCTGGGACTCCAGGCACATGGCACCACGCCCAGCTAATTTGTGTATTTTGAGTAGAGACAGTGTTTTAACATATTGGCCAGGCTGGTCTCAAACTCCTGACCTCAGGTGATCCACCTGCCTGGGCCTCCCAAAGTGCTGGGATTACAGGCATGAGCCACCACGCCTGGCCCGGTTTGCTTTCATGTATTTTATTATGAAATATTTCAAACATAAAAGAAGATATACAATGATGTAATAAACACCCACATACCCATGAACAAGCATTAAAAAGAAATCAACTTTGTCCCATGTGGTTTGTTGCAGATATCTTTTTAAAAAGAAGCAGAACATCACAGATACAGTTGAAGCTCCTAACACTCCAGGGATCTGTTCCCTTTTCTTTCCTCCCTTTTTCAGAGGGTGCTGCTACTTAGAGTTCGATGTATGTCATGCTCATGCATGGCTTATCAGTACATACCTATGCCTTCTACTGTATAATTGCATATATTTTATTGTTTCATTTACTATATAAGCAATAGGTATTTTACTATGTATATATTTACTTATAAGATAGTCGGCAACACACTGTATTTACAATTCTCAAATTTTCTCTTTTTACTCATTATATTTCTGGGATTTACTGTCTATTCATCTAGCTTCTCCAACTTTGGAAAAGAAAGTTTTTGTCTTTAATAATTTTCAATTAATTATGAACCAATGTCTTATTAAAATGTAATAAAATAAATTATTAGAAACATGTAATAAAATAAGTCAAAATTTTTTTTTTTTTTTTTTTTGAGACGGAGTCTCGCGCTGTCACCCAGGCTGGAGTGCAGTGGCCGGATCTCAGCTCACTGCAAGCTCCGCCTCCCAGGTTCACGCCATTCTCCTGCCTCCGCCTCCCGAGTAGCTGGGACTACAGGCATCCGCCACCTCGCCCGGCTAGTTTTTTGTATTTTTTAGTAGAGACGGGGTTTCACCGTGTTAACCAGGATGGTCTCGATCTCCTGACCTCGTGATCCGCCCGTCTCGGCCTCCCAAAGTGCTGGGATTACAGGCTTGAGCCACCGCGCCCGGCCCCAAAATTTTTTATTATTTCATTTAACAGATAAAAATTATTTCAAGTTGCTATAAAAGTTTCTAAATATTTCCTCTCAATTTTAGTTCTCGTCTTGACGTAGGTTGATAATAAATGATTTACCAACTGACACTGATCCACAGAACATGCTTTGAGTATAATAGGTCTCTATCATCTACTTTCACCACTGTACATTAATTTATGGTCTGTAATTGTACCATTTATTTATTAACTACTCTTTTAGTAAGTGTTTATTTCTAGTTTTTTGCTATCCCAAACAGTTCTCCAATGAATATTGTGACCTAGTATAGGGCTTCTTGTGCATAAGTACCAGAATACAATTGTGTAGTCAAAAGATATTATTGCCTTCTTCCTCAGTGGTCTTAATACATTTTGCTTGCATTGTCCTAAATAATTTTGTAGACCTAAATAAACTCTCACACATTTAAATATATATATACACACACATATTAATAAATGTTACATGATACCATTATATATAAATATATGTGTGTAAGTTTAGAAATGTGTGTATACACAGGCTAGTATATACACATACATTTTCTAGCTGTGATCCCTGAGAGAGCCTATAGCAATGACATCCCAGAAAAAACAAACGCACCAATCATGCAGATCTTGATTTCTATTACCATTCTCCAATAAAAGGAAGCAGGACTTTTTGGAAAAATGGCTGATTCTAGAACTGAGTCAGGGAAAATACAAGAATGGCCTAGGGAACTTGAAGGGTCAGAAAGTAAGAAAGTGCTTTGAAGACAAAATGATAAGGGTCAAAGTGACACAGGAGCCAACTTAAAAAGCTCCCAGTGGGCAAGGCTGGGACAATTTGAGCAACAAAATAAATAATGTAGTGTTAGATTATAACTCAACATATAAAATAAATACTCAAGAATTCATAGGAATAGAAATACGTACTCAAACAAATAAATAAATAAATGAGGAAGAAGAGACAAATATCCCATATCAAAGATTTTCAAATAATTATATAGAAATATAACTCCTTCAGGGAAGTGGAATGCAGCTCTTGGATGCCTTAAGTGAGGCTGTGCATAGTGACTTCCTTCCAAAGAGTACAATATGGATCGAGGTGGGGAAGTCAGGAAGAGCAACTTTACCCTGGAGAGATCTGACAAACACGACCGCAACTGGGCTATCAAGGTGAATATCCTCTGTGATGTCATGTTGATAGAATATATCTTTGATATGATGTGATGATAAGGACAGTTTACCATTGTGGTCTTCCTTCACAAAATGCACAACTACAGTGTAACTGTGAGAAAAGCATGTAGAAAAATCCAATGTGAGGGGCATTCTACCAAATATCTGACCCGTAAGCCTCAATACTGTCAAGGTAAAAACAAACAATAACAACAACAACAAAAACCAAGAACAAGGAAAGATTGACAAACTGTCACAGTCTAGAGGAGCCTAAGAAGACATGGTGACTAAATGTAATGTGGTAACCTGGATGGGATCCAGGAATAAGAAAGTATATGAGGCACAAACTGAGGAAATCCAAATAAAGTATGGAATTTAGTAATAATCATTTATTAATATTAGTTTATTCATTCTGACTATAGTAATGTAAGATGTTAACAATAGGAGAAACAAGGTGCAGGGAATATGAAACTCTCCATGCTGTCTGGAAATCTAAAATTATTCTGAAACAAAATGTTTATTTTTATAAAAAAGCAATTGAGAAAATGTAATAGAACAAGGAACATAAACATTTACATAAATACTTGCACCCATAAAATAAAACAAATGGTCATACATGTAAAAGGTTATTTTGGGATTTTCAATTCTGATCCATGATTTAGATGTCTCCTTACACAATACCTCACTAACATAATTTCTGTAGTTTTGTAGTATATCTTGAAAGCTTTTTTGGTATTCTGGGTCCTTTGCGTTGTTATTTACTGTTGAAATATGTTGTCAATTTCTTTTTTGTTATCATAGCTAGGGATTATTTTATGTATGTATGTATGTATTTATTCATTTATTATACTTTAAGTTCTAGGGTACATGTGCAAAACATGCAGGTTTGATACATAGGTATACATGTGCCGTGTTGGTTTGCGGCACCCATTAACTCGTCGTTTATATTAGGTATTTCTCCTAATGCTATCCTTCCTCTAGCCCCCCACCCTACGACAGGTACTGGTGTGTGATGTTCCCCACCCTGTATCCAAGTGTTCTTATTGTTCAATTCCCACCTATGAGTGAGAACATGCGGTGTTTGGTTTTCTGTCCTTGTGATGATTTCAATTCTGATCCACGATTTAGATATCTCCTTACACAATACCACACTAGTTTAATTTCTGTAGTTTTGTAGTTCATCTTGAAATCAGGAAATGTAAATCCTTCAACTCTTATTTTTCAAAGCTTTTTTTTTTTTTTTTTTTTTTTTTTAAATTCTGGGTCCTTTGCATTGTCATTTATTGTTGAAATACCTTGTCAATTTCTATTAAGACAGACTGCAGAAATTTTAATAGACATTAGGTTGAATAAATACATACATTAACCTAGGCAGAACTGACCTCTTAAGATACCATCTTAGAATCTATGAATAGATAATAGCTTTTCATTTTGTTAGAAATATTTAATTTCTCTCAGCAATCTTTTGTAGATTTTTGTGTACCAGTCTTTCATTTCTTTTGTTAAATTTTTTAAGTATAGTATTTCTTTTCGATGCTATTTTAAATAAAATTGTTTTCTCAATTTCAAGTTTTGATTATTGCTAGTATTAAAAAATACAATTGATTTCTCAATTTTGGTTTTGTATCCTGCAACCTTTCAAAGATGTTTACTAATTCTAGGTTGTTTTCCTTTTTATGTTTCCTTAAGATTTTCCACACACAAGATCATGTTATCTGCAAATAAAGACAGTTTTATTTCTTTTTACCCAATCTATATCCCTTTAGTTTATGTGTATGGCCTGATAGCATTGTCTGAAACTTCTAGCACAGAATTGAATAGAAGCGGTGAGAGCAAATATCTTGGCTTTGTTTCTGGTCTAAGTGTGAAAGCATTCAGTCTTTCATTATTAAATAGGTTGTTAGTGCTAGGGTTTTTAAAGAGGTCCTTTATAAAGTTGAAGCTGTCTTCTATTCACCGTTTGTTGGAAGTATTTTTTAAAATCATAAGTGGATGCTGGAATTTCCTCAAATGCTTTTCTAGGTCTATTGAGGTGGCCATGTGGTTTTTGTCTTTTATTCTATTGGTATTGTGTATTATACTATTTGATTTTTGGATGTTAAACTAACTTTGTATCTTCACATCCAAGTGGGTAAATCCTACTTGGACATGATATATAATCCTTTTGACCTGTTAACGAGATTTGGTATTGCTAATATTTTGTTAAAGATTTTTGTATTTGTATTCATTAATCCTAAATGAATTGGTCTACAGTTGTTTCTCATTTGGTGTCTTTGTCCAGCTTTGGTATCAGAGTAATGCTAACTTCATAGAATGAATCAGAAAGTGTTTCTTCCTCCTTTACTTTCTGAGTTTGTGCAGGATTGGTATCTTTTCTTCTTTCTTCTTTAAATATTAGGTAGAATGCACTAGTAAATTCAGGCTTTTCTTCATGGGAATGATTTTTATTACTAATTTTAATTTCCTTCCTTCCTTCCTTCCTTCCTTCCTTCCTTCCTTCCTTCCTTCCTTCCTTCCTTCCTTCCTTCCTTCCTTCCTTCCTTCCTTCCTTCCCTCCTTCCTTCCCTTCCTCCCTCCCTCCCTTTCTTCCCTCCCTGTCTCCCTTCCTTCCTTCCTTTGTTTCTTTTCTTTTCTTTTTTTTTTTTTTGGCAGACTCTTGCTCTGTCACTCAGGCTGGAGTAAAATGGCACAATCACAGTCACTGCAATCACCTTCTGGGCTGAAGCAGTTATCCCAACTCAGCCTCCCAAGTAGCAGGGACTATGGTCTCAAACTCTTGGAATCAAGTGATTTGTTTGCTTCAGCCTCCCAAAATGCTGGGATTACAAGTTTGAGCCACTGTGCCTGGCCTAACTTAATTTCTTTACCAGTTATAGTTCTCTACAAATTTTCTATTTTTTCTTGACTCTCTTTTGCTGTTAATAATAAGTATCTTTGTCTCAATTTTTCCATTTTATTCAAGTTGTTAATTCATTGGCATAAAATGAATTGTAATATTTTCTCATAATCATTTAAATTTATGTGGAAATTACTGATGCTCTCATTTTCATTCCTAATTTTATTAGTCTAATTCTTTATCAATTTTGCTGACTTTTCAAAGAACACACTTTTGGTTCCATTGATTTTCTTTGTTGGTTTTCTATTTTCTTACTCATTGATTACAGCGCTGATCTTTATGATGTCCTTCTACTTAATTTGGGTCTTTTGCTTTTTTTTTTCTTTAGATGGAGAAAGCTTAAAGTTTTTTCATTTCTAATATATGTTTAAAGCAATTAATTTTTCTCTAAGTATTACTTTAGCTGCATTCCCAAATTTTTATATATTATATTTCCTCTTCATGTAATTCAAGATATTTTCTTATTTTCAAAGTAGTTTGTTAATTGACTCTTGGGTTATTTATAAATGTGCTGTTCAATTTCTAAATATTTGGAATCTCCCAAATTTCTTCATTAACAACAGAAAATGAACAATTTCTAATTTAACTAAAATTAAATTAGAGTTAATAATTATAATTAACAACTTCTAATTTAATTTTATTGGTCTCAGAAAACATATTTTAAGTGATTTCAAGTCTTTTAAATTTATTGAGACTTATTTTATGGCCCAGAATATGGTCCACTCTGGGGACCATTCCTTTTGTCATTGAAAAGAGTGTGTTTTCTGCTGTTTTGTGAGGGAGTGTTCTGTAAATGTCGGGTAGGTCAAGTTGATTGGAAATGTTGTTTGTTTCAGTTTTCAATATCCATACTGATTTTCTGCCTACTTTTTCTATCAATGACTTAAAATGAGCTATTAAAATCTGTGCCTATAATTGTTGAACTGCTGATTTTTTCTTTCAATTCTGTTTGTGTTTGGTTCATGTACTTTGGGGCTCTGATGTGATGTGTGGTACATTTAAAACTTCCATATATATTGACCCTTGTATCATAAAATGTCCTTCCTTGTCACTAGTAATTTTTTTATTTTGATTTTTTGAATTTTATTTTTAATTGATATGTAATAACTACACATAGGTAGGGGGTACAGAGTGATACTTTGATATCTGTATGCAATGTGTAATGATCAAATCAGGGTAATTTGCATATCTATCAACTCAAATATTTATCATTTCTTCATGTTGGGAGTATTCATAATCCTCTCTTCTAACTATTTGAAAATATGCAATGAATTATTGTGAGCTATAGTTATGCCACAGTGCTGCAGAGCACTAGAACTTATTCCTGCTCTCTAGCTGTACTTTTGTATCTGGTAATCAACCTCTCCTTATCTTTCCCTCCCCACTCCTCTTCCCATGTTCTAATAACCACAGCTCTTCTCTCTACTTCAGTGAGTTCAACATTAATAATATTTCTTATCTTAGTCTCTGTTTTATCTCATGTTAATAACCACTCCAGCTTTTTGATGGCTACTATATGCAAGGTATATCTTTTCTCATCCTTTTACTTTCAGCCTAGTTGTCTCCTTAAATTCAAATAGTGTCTCTTGTAGACAACACACAGTTGGATGTTGCTTTTTTATTCAGTCTGACAGTCTCTGCCCTCTCACTGGAGTGTTTATTTAGTTCATATACTTTAAAAGACACTATTGATACAGTTGGATTTACATTTGTCATTTTGCTGTCTATTTTTGATATATATCATGTGTTTTTTGTTCCTCTATTCTTCCTTTATTACATTTTTTATATTGAGCAAATATTGTAATGTGCCATTTTACTTTGTCTTTTAAAATAACAGCTTTATTTAGATAATTCATACACTATAAAATTCACATATTTAAAATGTGAAATTCAATTGTTTTAGTATATTTACAGAGTTGAGTAGCCATCACAATCAATTTTAGAACATTTTCATCACCCCCAAAAGAATCCCTGTACTCATGGGACAGACTCCCCCATTCCTCCCTAACCTTCCCTTGCCCAGACCTCAAAAATTATTACAGATTTTCCTGTTCTGGTAAGAGCAAACATTCTTATATTGTTTCTGATCTTAGGAGGAAAGTACTCTTTCACTGTTAAGTGTGATGTTAGCTGTGGATCTTCATAGATGCCCTTAATTATATCGAGGAGGTTCCCTTTTGTTCCCAATTTGTTGAATGTTGTTATCAGAAAGTGTGAAGTTTTATCAAATGCCTTTTCTGTATCTATTGAGATGATCATGTAATTTTTGTTTTTAAGCCCATTACTGTGATGTGTTATACTAATCGATTTTGGGTCTGGGGCAGTGGGAGGTTTAGAGGGGAACGGGGGAGGCTTTCCATGAGTACAGGGATTTTTTGGGGGGTGATGAAAATATTCTAAAGTTGATTGTGGTGATGGCTACTCAACTCTGTGAATATTTTCATAAACTTTACATTTCTGAAATAAATTCCACTTGTTAATGATATATAGTCCTTTTATATATGTTGCCAGACTCTGTTTGGCAGAATTTTATTGAGGATTTTTACATCTATATTCATAACAGATATTGGTCTGTAGTTTTCTTTCTTTGTGATATGCCTTTCTGATTTGAAGATTAGGATAATACTGGCCTCATAGAATGAGGTGAGAACTATTTCCTCTCTTTCTGATATTTGAACAGCTTTGTGAATAACTGACATTAATTCTTTTAGTGTTTGGTAGAATTTACCACAGAAGCCAATTTGTCCTGTGCTTTTCTTTGGGGGTAGTTTTAAATTATCTATTCAGTTTCTTTACTGTTCTATACCTATTCAGATTTTCTATTTTCTTTTTGAATGAATTTTAACAGTTTGTGTTCTTCCTGAATTTTATTCATTTTGTGTAATTTATGTAATTTGTTGACATATAGTTGTTCATAGTATTCCTTTATAAACCTCTTTATTTCTTTAGGATTTGTAGTAATGTCTCCTCTTTCATTTTCATTTTTCTAAGTCTTTATTTGAGTTATTTTCTTAGTGGTAATTGTAGATTATTTTAGGGGCACACTATACATCTTAACTGTCACAATCTGAGCCAGGTAATCCTGATTTAATTCCAATAAAATATGACAACTTTGTATATGTTATAAACACAATACAGTGCTACAGTTTTGCTTTTATAGTTTTGTATTTTTCTTATTGTAGTGTTTTCCCTCAATTGGGATTGCAAGCCCAGGCTAGTTTAGCATACTGCTTTCTCAATTTATTTGGATAATTTTACTAACAATACTGCCATCCACAATTATTGCCCTCTGGTCCAAATCAAGGTCACTCCTGCTAGCAGCAAAGCTGCTGGCTTTCCATACCTGTTCCACCCTTGTAAAATGACCATGCCAACTGACTAGGTGTGTGTGTGTTTATGTGCACATGTGTGTGAGTGTGTGTATGGGAGAAAGCAAGCTAGGTAAAGAAGGCTGCAGGTAGACTTCCACTGTTTTTACACAAAACATTGGTAATCGTTCATGAGTAAACACTTCTTACTTTCTTGTTTACCACTGGCTAACTATAGCTCTGAAATGTCTGTTTTTAACAATTTGTCCAGTTTTAGACTTGTTTTTTTTGGTGGGGAGAAGATTCTTCAATGTCTTCAAGCCACCACATTCAGAAAGTCAAACTTCCTGCTTTACAAAAAGAACACTTCTTCTTGTAAAATAGTTAAATAATAAAGGCATAAAGAATAAAAATTCCCTGTATCTCAACATCCAGGTACAACCCGTGTTAACCTCAATGTGAATATCCTTTCAGACTTTCCTGATGTATTACTATACAATTTTATATTAAGAGTGTCACACATTGCAGAATGCTTTACGACCTGCTTTTCCCGTTCACTAATACAATAAATAAATATTTCAATGTCAGTATTAATAGACTTACATCATTCATATTGATGCCTGTTATTTTATGACATAGTTATTCAAAAATTCATTACCATTCCTTATTGAGGGGCTTCAAGATGATTTTCTCTCTTTTACTTTTTCTCATTTCATAAATAACATGATAAAAGTACATCTGTATCTATGTGTGTAGGTATCTCTTTGGGAAAAATTTCTATAGAAAATATTACCTGTTTTCAGAATGTAATCATTTAAACTTTGGGTGCATTTTGTCAAATGTCTATCGATTTATACCCCCTCCATCAGTTCATACGGATTGCCATTCCCCATATTTTCAAAAGCACTTGGCATCACTCATTACTTTCACATTTCCTAGACAAATAATTGAGAAGGATAATTCCTATTTTTGTTTGCATTTATTTGATTACTTGTACAATTGAACATGTTTTCTGGTATTCATTGAATATTTCTATCTCTTTTTCTGTGTGAACTTCCCATTTCTATTAGGTGCCAATTTCTTTAATATTAAGATTTTTCATATTTGTTAAGATTCTTCCATTTGTCGTGTGAATATTTTGTCTGCTATCTTCATTATAAATATCTTCCCATTTTTTCATGCCTTCAATTTTATAATGTGTTTTTTATTTTATTTTGTTCATGGTTGTTTCTCTGTAGTGTGAGGCACTTACTTCCCGAATTTCTGACCTTAAATACATGTGAGTGTAAATCATATGGTTGTTAAAAAACTTTGCAAAATATGAAATGAACTTTAAAAAGGTCATTTATTAATGAGCTTTTAAAAAAGCTCATTTTATTTTTATGCTAGAACACAGGTTATGGAATCAGAATGTTGAGGTTCCAATTCTAGCCTGTCTATTTATAAGTTATGTGACTATAGATAATAAATTACTCTATGCCTCAGTTTCCTCATATGTAAATTGTGAATAATGATAGCACCTACCTTATAGAAACTGTGTGTGTTGAATGTTACAATATATGTAAAACATTTAGGATATTGCCTATAAGTTCTTAATGAATCTTCCCTGTTATTATTGTTATATAATACAATCTTAATTAGTTTCTGGCTTTCTGGTATTCACAGCCACCCTCACTATAAGATTTTATAATATGTTAAATGTGCTTGGTTGGTTTAAGGTTTTAAATATATTTATTCATACTTTATTCCCATACTTCTATAATATTAGTATTTACATACTTACATATTCAGCTTATTTGGATTTCATTTTGGTGAGTGAGATGTATATCAAGTTTTTTGTTTATAATCCATTTTATTGAATAGTTGCCAGATAAATTAATAATTTGTTGCATAGTACATTTTTGCATTATTTTAGATTTAATTATAATATATAATTAGAAGCAACTGTGGCCTCTCTATTTTGTTCTAATTAAGTCTTTCTACTTCTACATCAGGATTATACCACAATATTTAATTATTGAAACAGTTTTAATACATTTAGGTCTGTGTGATCCTGTTTTCTCATCTATAAAAGTATGAAAATAGTGGTACCGGCCGGGCGTGGTGGCTCAAGCCTGTAATCCCAGCACTTTGGGAGGCCGAGACGGGCGGATCACGAGGTCAGGAGATCGAGACGATCCTGGCTAACATGGTGAAACCCCGTCTCTACTAAAAAACACAAAAAACTAGCCGGGCGAGGTGGCGGGCGCCTGTAGTCCCAGCTACTTGGGAGGCTGAGGCAGGAGAATGGCGTGAACCCGGGAGGCAGAGCTTGCAGTGAGCCGAGATCCGGCCACTGCACTCCAGCCTGGGCGACAGAGCGAGACTCCGTCTCAAAAAAAAAAAAAAATAAAAAAAAAAAAAAGAAAATAGTGGTACCTATCTCAGAGAGCTGTTTGAAAATTAATATATGTTAAGTATTTAGAACAGTTGCTTTGCTACATGTAAATGTTCCAATACGTATTAGCTGTTGTAATTATTTTTTTCTGCAAGAATAGTTTTACTTATGGAATGTTGGATTGTTATCCCAAGTCAAGGGGTAGAATCTATTTTCCTACCTCTTGGATCAAGTAGGCTTGTGCTGTGTCTTGATCAGTAGAATAGTAGAAATTACCTTGTGTGATTTGTAAGCCTGGGCCTCAACAGGACCTAAGGCATCTACTTTCACCCTGTAGGAAATTTGGGCTCTCTTGCGGTATAGAATATAACTGAGGTGCCCTGGGTGGTTGTTCTGGAAAACTACCAGAAACATGAACCATTTTGGGCCATTCATTCTTAGCAGAAATTTCAGTGCCAGCAAGCTGTAAGAGAGGCTCCCAGGTGAGCTTAGCACAAAGACTATCCAGCTGAATGCAGCTAAAATTGCAGAACTGTGAAGAAATAAGTGTTTTAAGCTTCGGTTTTATAGTTTTCAAATGCCACAGTAGATGACTGATACACACACATTAGTTTTCCATTTTATTTTAAAATCAAATAACTACCTAAATATCTCATAATTGAAGTTTTGCATTCTACAAGAGTACTTACTCTTTTGTAATTTGTCTTTGAATCTAAACTTTAGTCATTATTCTAGCAACACAAATATCTGTGAAGGTATAAGAAAAGATGAAAACTCATAATATTACCTAAAATAAAAATTGATGAATTATTCTCATAGTCTGTGAACATTTTTTATGGTAAATATATAGAGGACAGAGGTATAGTTAGAACAAATAGTGGCTTATCTATGCTTGAACCCAGAAGTTCTGGTCTTCTGAAGTGGCAAGATGTTCAATCTTTCTCCCAGCCTACTGTCAGCCCCTAACCTCCCAGCCCCACTATCTAGAAACCTGGGATCAGTACCAAGTACCTAACACTACTTTGCACAAAAGTTTGTCATTTTCTACTTGTAAGATATATTCATGTTGATTATGAAAAAAAATTGTAACCCTCTGCTGCTTTAGAATACATACCAGAATAAAATATGAAAATTAGTACCTCCAAATCAGTAGTTATTATTTTCATGTGGCCAAATCTACCTAACTGTGTTTCTTTATTAGGTATAAAAGATGTTTTGAAGTCCAAGACCCTAAGCATATTCACATACAGTTTTTCTTCTGGTACTGTGCCAATTACTTGCTGTGTGACATATTTTATTTCAAGAATTAGATTAAAGGATAAATAGCAGACTTAAGGAAGTCGGAAAGAAAATTAAGACCAACACACATAGAAATTTGTGGATTGCAGTTTTCTTTAATGTAGCTTCTGAAATAAGGACAATCAGAATGGCTGATCTCTGGCATATCTAAAAAGAAGAAAACCTAGTAAATGAGCAAAATTAGTAATTACAAAGTTGTTTGGCAACAGCTAGTGAAAAGATGGTCCAGTAATTCAACCAGAAGAATATGACATTTTACACTTTTGTGTTTGTTACAAAAGAAGGTAAATTGGCTGAAATTAAATCCCCTAAGTCAAAACTTTTACATTTCTCTAGTTTTCAGCAGTAGAGTTCTCTTGTATAGAGAAATATTTAAAATAATAGTAAATGCAGTTCTGCTCTTTATGTTAGCTTTTGACAGTTCTCATTTTTCTAGATGTAAATCATGGGAAAGTTATTTTCATAATTTATCTGAGAAAGTATTAACCTAGATTCTTCTAAGTCAGGATGAGATGATAATGTTTTTTCCCAATCTCACCAAGAAAAACCTTTAGGGAAACACAGTATAATTTGATGAAATAATTTTATTTTCTGCCACACATGCCTTTTCCAGCAGTGCACGGCACAACGTTCTACCCTTTTTGTTTAATTTGTTCAACATATTAAGAGAGATTACTGGTAAGATACAGGCCAGGAAATTGCTGCAGTCTATCAGACCAATGGATCTTCCTTCCCCACCCCTCTAGGACCTCTCATGATTCACGCACATGCATAGTGTGTGTCACATACATGGCATGGTTTCCAGGCCTCTGTGTATGTGTGTGTGTGTGTGCGCGCGTGCATGCTTGTGTGTCTGAAAACATTTACAGTATATGCATATATATATCTAGACCAGTGTATAATAACTGAGCAGAATATTTATAACTTAAACGCGTATAGCATTTCATATTTTGCAAAGTTTTTAACAACCATGTCATTTACACTCACATGTATTTAAGGTCAGAAATTCAGGAAGTAAGTGCCTCATACTACAGAGAAACAACCATGAACAAAAGAGGTTAAGTAACATGTCCGAGGTTATGGAGGAAAGGAGAGGACAGATGGGAAGCCACAATCCCTGATTAGTGCCCTCTACCCAGCGTTGTGCTGGCTCCAGCTTGAAGAAAATACATTTTCTTCATGTCCAATGAATGCAACTGAAGAATGATACCCCAGTTTTTACTACTTTGTTACATACATTTCCTTGAGAAAAATGTCCAATGTAATCTGGGTAGCATTATATAGGAAAACATAAGGATTAAGTTTCAGTATACAGCACATATTTTGTTATTCTGCATACTGATACCTGTTTTTAAAAAAATACCCTCTGGAATACCATTGGTTTATGCAATTTTGAGAGTTCTAGAATAGCCTGCTGTATCTCTCCCTCCTAAACATACACACATACCCCCCACACATTCTACATAATGTATCAGATGTTAATCATTAATTAATTAAGCCCTTTAGGTAAATATTTAACCAAATACGTATCTAATTTAGTCTAAAGTAAAAATAGCAGAATTGATGTTTCCCCTCCCCGTCACATTAGAAATCAATAAATGGCTATCTTCTTAGCTGTCTTATAGAAGAACAGAGAAATTACAGGTGATTAAAGAGATGATTAAAAATGCAAATATAGCCTTTAAAAAAATCATTGATCATATAAGCAGAAATGACTTCACCTTCTGTGAGTGGCTTGGATATAAAACACCTATTTAATTTTAACCATCATTATTGTGAGCCAGCCTTGTGGAAATGGGAGAGAGTCATCTGCTCCAAAAAGGTGATTATAAATAACAGATAATGAAGCATCATTCCGTCATTATCGATTGGGGTAGAATTGCATGGGGATCAATGACAGAGCTTGGAGATCAGAAATATGGGGTTTGAAGGGCGACTCTCCCACTCACTGCCACTGTGACTTCAGACAATTTAACCTCTTTTAGTCATTGTCCTTTTATCTGCAAAATGGAGATATCTACTGCATATAGTTCTTGTGAGGATTAAATTTAAAGACACATCAATAGCACTGAGAATGGCACATTATAAGTGTTCAATAGTCGGTTTTTATTACAAGAAATTTGGCAACGATTTCATAAGCATAATTTCCCACTGATCCAAGAACTCAGATATTTTAAAAATATTCCTGAGATTTCTGTTTTTTGCTATAAAACCTACCTTAAACACTAATAATGTGAATACTTCTGTCTGTTATTATGATGCTGTTGGAAACATCACAGAACTTTCCAAGCCAACATATCTTACCTCTTTCCTAGTCCAAACTTCTGGATGTCCTGCCAAGTGCCTCAAATCATGACTCCCTCACTTTGAGAAAAGATCTATTTCCTAGTCCTCTGCTTAGTGTCTTGGGGCCCTGACATTTGCAGATTTGATTTTCTATCATCCCTCTGCCAATTGCTTTCTGCTTAGCTATGGATAATGGGAGGCAAAACTGGGAAATTGGAGGACTAGAAGAAGCAGCCAGGTTATTTCTGTGCCTTCTCTCTCATCTTTGGGTTGCATTTCTAACATAGGCTGATTCTCCTCCACAATTCCATCTCTCTCTGGCTGACCTTACCTCTGTACTTACAACTTCTGTTGGGCAAATGCCTGCCAAGATCCCAGTTCCCAGTTGGGACCCTCCCTCCGTGGGTGGCTGCTCCTCTATAGTTCCGCTACTGTCTCTGTCTGAATGTTCTGGCTTCTGGACTCATCACTTCTTTTGTCTCTTCTGTTCTTGAGTAACTTTTGACTGACACTGATCCCTGGGTGTTGATGCTTAACTCTGGGTGTCTTTACCATTCGCTAGTTGTCTTTCAGCTCTTTCTGTTCCTTTGTGACTCATTGCCTATATTAACGTCCTCTATTAAACTTCTTGATTTGGCATCTCCTCCTGATTAGATCTGGTCTTATCCAATCATGGTAATTCCACAGCTATTTTCCAAGCAACTGACCTAGCATAGAGATTTGATTTTTAGTGAGTTCTGGATTCCAGAGGACTTTATAAAGAAGCAAATATTAAACTATGACTCATTTCCTTTTTTTATTTAAAAAACTTAAAAATACTTGCTCCAGACTTTGATAACTATTTTTATTAGTAAGTAGCTATATAGCAGAAATTCTGTGACCAAAATCTATAGGTGAAAAAAATACATGAAATCCAAGACATGATGTTTTTCTTTGTTTCTATGTTAGTATTATAGCTCCTGACATTTAGGATTTTGAAGCAGGAATAATTAAATTACTTTCAAGTTTATGCTAAATAAATGAGCTTGGAATTCCAAACTAAACCCCCAACTTGGTGCATTAAGATAGTTTCCCTCTGTTTCTCATTGATATAATTACCAAAAATTAAATTGAAACAAAAGAAATAATACAAATTGTTAAGTCTGAATGTTTGTGTTCGCCTAAAATTCATATGTTGAAATCTAATCACCAACATGATGATATTGTCACCAATAGAGGCCTTGGGAGGTGATTAGACCGTGATAGTTGAACCCTCATGGATGGTATTAATGAGCTTATAAAACAGATGCCAGAGAGCTGCCTTGTCCCTTCTACCATATGAGGACGCAGTGAGAAAGTGCTATGTACTATGAAATTGGCTCTCACTGGACACCAAATCTCCTGATATCCTGATCTTGGACTTCTCAGCTTCCGAAACTAAGAGAAAGAAATTTATATTGTCTGTAACCTACCTTTTTGTTTTAGCAGCCTGAATAAACATAGACATCAACCAAATATTTTAAAAAATAATAACTAATGGTAACAAACACATGTTTTACTTAATCACGAGGAATCTCATAAAATAAGTCAGATATTTTCAAGTTACTGCATAAGTCATGAAAATAATCAAACTTATGACTTCTTTCAGTGTTGTAGATCATCCGTAATTCAAGGGAGAAATAACTAACCAAGGAAAAAAAAGGTGAAGTTTAGGAAAATCTATTAACATTCCAAATAAAACATAACCAGGTTCTCTTAGGCAATCATATGGGCACATGTATGTTTTCTTTTTTGTGCAGGTGGGTTGCTTTCAAAAAGAAAGAGAGCATGGGATAGTCAGCATGCCCTGAGACATGTCTTTGTTTAATTGCTTTTCTGTTTCCCATGATCATTGGGAAAATATCATCAATCAGTTAGGGTTGTGGAACTTATCTAAAGTTGTAGAATATCTGCTCTGATGGATTTATGTGATTACTATGTTAATGTAAATAAAGAAATTTATTAAATCGACCATTTCAGGGAAATGTGAATTGAGGCAAGATAAGAATTATCTTTCTGAGGTGGTACAGCTGGTGCTTAGAAAATGTTACTGAACTTGAAAATGCTGCAATTCAGCAACGATAATGAATCTCTGACTTTAAAAAATGATTTTCAGGAAGGCAAACCTACATGAATGAAAGTATTTCTCAAAACTGCCTATCAAAATAATATTAGCAACAAAAGTTAGTCAATTAGAAAGAAAACTTGTTTTCATAATACATATAGAAATTATGAAATAAGAAACTAGGTATAGGACTTAGACAGTTTTGTATTCCATCATTATAAATATGTAATGTAGTACTGGAAAAAAGTGTTTAAAGGTAATTCAATAATAATAGAAACCAAAACCATCATATGAGAAGGGGCAAATTAACACAATGGATATTTATTTATTTAACTTAATAGACTGTTTTTAGTGCAATTTTAGGTTAACAGAAAATTCAGTGAAAAGTACATGGAATTACCATATGCCCCCCTCTCCTCTGCAGATAGTTTCTTCTATTACTAACATGCATTAGTGTGGTGCATTTGTTACAATTGATGAACCAATATTGATACATTATTATTTATCTAAAGTTTATCATTTACACTATGGTTAGTTAACTCATTATGTTGCACATTCTGTGCACTTTGAAAACTATAAGGTGACATGCATCTAACATTACAGTATCATACAGAGTAGTTTCACTGCCCTAAAAATACACTGTCCTCTATCCCTTTTCCAAAACACTTGTAATAGTTCATCTTTTTACTGTCTCCAGAGTTCACCTCTTTCAGAATGTCATATGGTTGGAGACATACAACCTTTTCATTTTGGATTATTTCATTTAACAATCTGCATTTAAGTGTTCTTTGTCTTTTATTTAATATAATGGTTTCTATTTTATTATTCAAGTAACATCAGAGGTTGACATTTTATTTCTAAAATGTAAAAATAAAAATATGTGGGAAGAACAGGAAATAAAAATGGCACATGAAATGTTTTTGTGTACCATCAAGAATTGTTTTTCTAAGGAATAAAGCATAAAATATGACTCACTTGGTTTAAAGACTTCCTTTACCTCTAAAAAAGTAGTAAAGTTCAAGCCATTTCCTAAAGTGTAATGCTTTTTCTTTGTAAAGTATTGGGTTTTGTAGCAAACATTTTAGGAATTATTTTTATATGTTCAATTTAATAATGCAAAAGTTGCATACCTAAGAAATTGTGTTTTATCCGAACAATTGTTAATCGGAGAAAGGGAGGATAAGGACTAGACAATTTTAATCTTGCAATACCAAATGAATTTTACTAAAGAAAGTTCAACAGTAATAGTGTTTTAAGGGCTGTTATGGATTGAATGTGCCCGCCCCATTCATATGTTAAAGCCCTAATCCTCATTGTGATTTTATTTGGAGATAGGGCCTGTGAAGAGTGATAAATGTTAAATAACCTTGGAAGGGCCCTATTCCAACAGGGCTGGTGTTTTTATAAGAAGAGGAAAAGATACAAGAGCTCTCTCTTTGTACCACATTAAGACACAATGAGAAAGCAGCTGTCTGACCCCATTTGGTTATCCTCTTCATTTGGAGAAATAGAACAAAACTGTAGAGATTGATGTCACTCTATTATCATCATAAATGTGCTTATTTGGTTTCAAATTCCACTGGTAAATAGCAGAATAGTGGGTTTTATAAGGTGGGAACAAGAATTTCAGGCTTTTTTTTTTTTTTTTTTTTGGTGAGAGTTAGAGTGGACCTCCTTGTATTGGAATATACCGTTTACAGGAGAAATCCAGAACTTGGTCTATTTTAGTTTCCATTTCTGACCTATCTGTTTCCTTAAAGTTTTAGTTTGATTATGTTACATTTGGCATGAGTGACTCCATTTTGGTTTCATCTGGTTTGGTCTGTTGGAGCCTAGTGCATGTCTTCCATCAAAAATAATAATCTTCCATAATTTTGTTTAAAAAATCCTCCCCCTCCCCTTTTTGTCAGATTCTCACTTAAGTAAAATTGTGACCAAAAACTTAAGGCTTTAGTATGACCTTCAGTTACCATCATTTTGGGTTTCTGGTTTCAGTTTGTTGTTTTTAATTGTTAGTGTCCTTATGGTCACACATGTCTTTGAGTTTTTGTTGCTCCAGTTGAAGAGAGATCATCTGACATTCTAGAGATGGCTGTATGCAAACATTAAAACTTTTGAGAGAAGATAATGCAAGAAGGAGACTACTATTATGTCTGCCACTAGGGTAATACCAAAAGTTTGGAGTATGCTCTTTAGTTAGGGTAGCCATGAACCAAACCAACTATAATCAAATAGATCAAATAATGAGCCAGATAAAGAGTTTACCCACAAGCTGCCTATACATTAATTCCTTACAACTGAATCTGTGTACTACCTGATATATTTTTCCATATGCAACTAGAAGTATCAGCAACTACACAGACACTTTTCTGTTCAGCCAGTAAGTCATCTAATGGGAAAGCTTTCATACTGCCAGAAAACATGCATTAAAAAATGACAATTGAATGAAATTCCTCTATAGATGTTTAAATGGCCCATTGGCCCATCTGGTAGCAGAAATGTAGCTGAAGTTTTTATTATTCATATAATTCCAGGATTATGAGTTTGAGAAACCAAACATTGGTCATGAACTATTTTAGCAATTTTGAACAGTCACCACACACAGACACATACACACAAGTGTGTGTTTGTGTGTGTGTGTATATATATATATATATATATGTATTTATTTATTTATTTTGGATTATTTTATCTCTTTCGTGATGAGTCATGGACTGCAGAGCTTTTAATAATGAAAGCTTTAAAGACTCAGGAAGGATCAGGTGGCCGTTTGGGTCCTCCATGAGCCTGTACTTAATATTGGACTTATTTTCTCTTAAATACTAGGTTTGTTTCCACAATTCATGTGTATAACACTGATAACTGATGGGTTATCACAGGTAATTTGACTTGGACTATGGAGTTCATTCAAATTACGTATCTTAACAATTTCAGGACTGGCTGATTTAGCATGAAAATTTGGCAAAGCATTTTCTTGGTATTCAATTATTTTTTGTCCTGCTTGGGTTAACAGTTTTAAAAACCATTCACTGTCTTCATTGGAATTCTGGGAATTTTTATACAGTCCAGATGATAGGATCCTAAAGTTATCAGATACCTTTTTTAACAAACACACATTTGTATGCTTTTATGACTTTCCTCATCAAAAACATATTTTCCTTTTGTCTATTACTTTGTATAACAATTATTATACATAATTGTTTCTTCATACTTAGTAGTTTGAACTATATATATATAAATAATAATTTTAATTCTTAGTAACCTTAATTTATAGTGAAAACACTAGGAAGAAATTTTGAACTGTTTTGTATCAGTATTTGTAGATGAAAATTATTTTATAATTATTTAAAAAGAAAATTATTTTATAATTATTTAGAAATGTTTCCTTACATTATTATTTATTAACAGATCTAAATATATTTAGCTTTTCTACATCATATAAAAATAAGATGTCAAAATATATAAACTTATGTTTAATAATTAATGTTTCAGTATTTTAACTTACAAATGACTCTGAACTTTTATGATTATCTATTATTTAACATACCGTGACTTTAAGATTTTAAATTATTGAAAATAATTTTGAAAGTATGACACAGTGATATGGTTTGACTGTGTCCCCACCCAAATCTCATCTTGAATTGTAGCTCCCATAATTCCCATGTGTTGTGAGAGAGACCCTGGGGAGGTAGTTGAATCCTGGGGGTGGGTTTTTCCATTGCCATTATTATGATAGGGAATAAGTCTCATGAGATCCAATGGTTTTATAAAGGGAAGTTCCCCTGAACACACTCTCTTGCCTGTTGCCATGTAAAACATGACTTTGCACCTTGTTTGCCTTCAACCATGATTGTGAGGCCTCCCCAACCATGTGGAACTGTGAGTCCATTAAACCTCTTTCCTCTGTAAATTACCCAGTCTCAGGTATGTCTTTATTAGCAATGTGAGAACAGACTAATACCCACAGGTACATTCCCTAATGCTTTTTCCAGTTATCTTGGGTCTCACGTAGCCATATGGTTTCCAAGATGGCTATGAAGGGTAGAGCCTGTCTGAGACCTGAATTTGCATACCAGGTATAGAGCTCAGGACAGAAGCTAGATCTGGGAAGACTATGCCTCAAGGATTCAATCCCTCCCAGAATAGCCAGGAGGCAAAGCTAGGGCAGGGAAGAAGAGGCCAAATTGGACGTGACTCTGGCTTGCAGCGGATGGTCTAGGCACTGAGAAAATGTCTCCAATTCTCATGTTCACCTATCCAGACCCCCTGATCCAGGAGCTCAAAACCAAAATCATAAGCTCACAGTCAAACCAATCAAGTGTCCAATTACATTTAACCAATAAAGGTGTTGAAACCACTCCTATTTTGCCAACAATTCAAAAACTAGCTATATTTACCAAATACTACCACCTATATATAACACATACATAGACATAACAGACACACAGACATAAGCAGATCTTATAGATTTATAAGATTCTTCATTTGCCAGTTTTCAAAGTTTCCCTCTCCACCCCATCAACTCTTGATTACCTGTAAGTTTCCTGAGACCTACCCAGCAATGCTTCCTGTACAGCCTGCAGAACTGTACAGGAAGTTGTACAGTTAAACCTCTTTTCTTTATAAATTACCCAGTATCAGGTAGTTCTTTACAGCAATGCAAGAATGCATTAATACACTTCAAATCTTGTCTTTGGCTCTCGGATTCCCTTGAATAACTTAGCCAATGATTCTTCTCTATTTAGGCAGGCAAGAAGAAAAAATGAACAAAGTGGGTAGAAAATAAACTCTGTGAATAGACACAATGGGCTCAGTAAGTACCTCACTTAGTCACTTGATGCTTCTGGGGGTCACTAGAAGCTCTATGCCAGATCCCACTTTTGACACCATTTATTAAAAGAAGAACCTTAGACAAATTAAGTTTAACAGACTTTAATTGAACAAAGAACAATTTATGAATTGGGAAGCCTTCCAAGCCAGGATAGACTCAGAGAGACTCCAGTATAGTCACATGACAGAAGATCTACGGACAGGAAAATGTATGCAAGATACAGAAGCAGTCAGATTGGTTACAGCTCAGGATTTGCCTTATTTGAATGTGCTTCAAATAAGGCAAATAAGCTGGCCACCTGTGATTGGGTAAAACTCAGCGATTGGCACAAAAGTAGGTTGCAGTATACAGTTAAGTTTCAGTTTAGTATGTATGGAGAAATCCTTAGGCTGAACTCAAAATATGTAAAGAGCCAGTTTTAGACTACACTTAATGTAACAATTGTCAATTCAAATTTTTAAAACCTTCCAGAAACAAAATCTTAGCTGCTGAAGGATGACAGTTCTATTCTTTTGTGAATCGCCCTTATCCATACCGGAAACTCAGAGGCAATGAACTTTCTTTCTTCCTTTTCTTTTCTGTTCTTTCTTTTCTTTTCTCTCTCTCTCTCTCTTTCTTTCCTTCGTTGCTTCCTTCCTTTCTTCTTTCTTTCCTTCCTTCTGGCTGTACTACCATATATTTTCTTGTTACAAGAAGAAATTTAATCTCACATCAGCTGTCTTAGAATGTTGAGAATTTAAACCTTCTATAATTAGCATAATTTTCAAAAAGCATATTTTGAGGCTGAAATAATGAGGCAATGAAATTTTTCCCCAACCTCTAAAACAGTTTTAGTTCAATAACTAGTATGTTCAGTCTTAAGCAGTAACAAAAAGTCCAAACTTTTTTCTGGGCTAAATCTCCTCACCTTGTATTAATCAGGATGGACCAGGTTATGCTTTGGTAACATACAAACACCAAACAAGTTTACTTTTTGTTTGTTTTGTTTATCCTAAGTCCTCTCAAGACCACAGGATGCTCTAAGGCAGTAATTCCTCCCTGTAGTAACTGAGCAATTAAAATTACTTTACTCTTGGGACATTACCTTCTTGACATGGGGGTTCCTTATTGCTGTGAAAGAATGAAGAATGAAGAGTTATCCAGGGACTTCTTATGGCTGTAGTCTGGAAGTGGTGCACATAATTTTCATTCACAGTTCATTAGCTGTAAGTAGCCATATGCCCCAGATAGCTGAAAGGAGCTGGAGAGTGCAAATCTTTCATAATCCAAGAATGGAAAGACAGTGATTGGTGAGTATTAGTACCATGTACCACACCTCCCTCCCAGTTTGTGCCTGCTAGGGCTAGGAGATGTGGTCAAGTTTTTATTTTGTAGTCTCATGTTTCTGTCCCTGCCCCTTCCCCACTGCCCCCCACAGTGGTCTTAAAACCAGGGTAAGCTGTCATTGCTTCTCTCAGATAGAACAGGGACCAGAAAGGAAAAGTCAGGGATGACAAAGTTCTTACTTTACTAGGATTACTGTGAGCTCACATAACACTTTATGGTGTGGCTTGTTAAATTAAATTTAGCCCAAAGCTGCCTCCTTACATATTTTAAGTTTGACCCATAGGTTTCTCCATACATAGCTAACTGTACCTAACAGGATATATAAATAGACTGTAACCTACTCTCATACTAATCACTGAGTTTGGCCAATCAAAGGTGGTCAACTGTCAAACTCCATTCAAAATAATGCAAATGTTGAGCTGTAACCAGTACAGCTGTTTCTGTATCTTATTTCAGTTTTCTGTAGATTACTTCCCTTTTCTGTCCAGAAATCTTCCACCAAATGGCTGTGCTGGAGCCTCTCTGAACCTATTCTGGTTTGGGGGCTGTCTGACTTGCAAATCATCAAATCATTCTTTGCTCAGTTAAACTCTGTTAAATTTAATTTGTTTAAGGTTTTTTTTGTTAACAGGCTAGTGTTTTTAAATGGATTTTTTTTTCTCTTGTGATGTGCTCCATAGGTTCTTTGGATATTCTCCCACTACTGTAGATTGATCATTGGCTGTTCTTTGAAATTCTCCCACCAACAATTTAAAACTTCTGGTGGTCCACTTATGCCTAGTTTTCTAAGAGACTTACTGGACGAAGAAATTTTGGACAACTGAAATCTGATGCAAGCTCACTTTCCCTCTAGTTCAGAGGAAACACACACATTTGACTTGTTGGTTGAATACACTATAAATTGAAGCCATCTTCTCTGCTGCCATTATCTACTTTTTCCAACTTTAAGTCTTCAAATTCTTCAGGCCTGGGTTAGGCACCAGTCTTATGTATCCTCCAGGCTTCAAGAAATGTAAATTGAACTTTCTTATTGGTCCACTTGGAGCCCTCTTAATTGGATTGTATTCTTCCATACTTACTCCTCTCGGGTCACAGAGTATCATATATGTATTATGCAAAATAAGTTGAGTCATATTATTCCCTTCTTAAGATCTTTCAGTGGCTTTCCATTGGACTTACTTAGAAAAAATAAAAATATGTATTTATTTTGTCCTGAAAGGTTTATCTGTTATAGTCATTGTCTATCTCTCCAACCTTGTTTTCTATTGGAGGTTTTCAAACTTTTGCACATTAGAACCACATGATGTTGTCTCCCTAAAGGAAAAAAAAAGGCACAATTAATATACATAGGGAGTTTATTTGGGCCAAGGTTGAGGACTGTAGCCCAGGATACACAGATTCAAGTTGTCCTGAATATATGCTCCCATTAGAAATAGTTGCAAGTGGGTTTTTAAAGGAAAAAGGAAAGGAAAGTTCTTAAGTTTTTTACTAAGAGTTTACATTGGGTCTTTAAAATAACATAAGCTATTGATTGAATATACATTGTTCTTTATATCACAAATTCCAGGAACATGAAGATAATGAGTGAGGGTCACATTGTGCACTTTATGGTAATGTGTTAGGTCATTTATGAGTAAGTCTGAAAAAGGAAAGGAAAAAAAAAAACATTTTAAAGCTATGCCTTTAAAAATTTCCCCTGGGCATGGCTGCAGGAGACGTGACTGAAGTCTTATGCTCCTCTCTCTTTGGGACTGATAAATTTTGCATACCTTACATTCCTCAGACTGCTCTGAGCCACTTTTTCTCAGTGTGCTTTTAAAAATCCTTGTGACCAGGTTGTACACTACGTCACTTACATCAGAACGTCTGAGGATAGCAGTCAGGCATCATTATTAAAAAATATATATGCTATGATTCCAGTGTGCAGCAGAGTTTAGCAATCACTGTTTCAGACCATTTTTCCTTTCAACAATTTCTCAGTGAAAATTTGGATCCTTCAAAATGCTAGGTTAAATATTACATTATCACAATGCCCTTTCTTCTCATAATATTCTTTTACTTCATAGATTTTATTGTATCTTATAAGTGTATGTGCATTTGCATATTAGTCTCCTTCCCCAGGCTGTTCAATTCTATGAGATTAGAAATTACATTTATTTTCTGTTTACTATTATATATCCAGGAGCTGGCAAAGGGCCTGAGGTTTAGGCACTCAGGGTTTTTTTTTTTTGGTAGGCTTTTAAGCAAATCTTTAGTTGTTAAATGAATAAATCTTTCTTATTACTCAGAAACCACCTCTAGATTTAGAATTATGTACTGAAAATAGCATGGGTTTTGTTGCTGTATGATGTTTGGTTCAAATTCTAGCTGTGTTCCTTCACTAGCCTGTGAAAACTTAGCTAACTTTCATCAACTTATCTGAACCTGAATTTTCTCCTCTGTAAATTAGAGGTAACAATTCTTATCTCATAGGATTATTAGGGGAACTGAAGAAAATAACAAGATAAAGCATCTCACAATGTACTTCCAAAAAATTTAGTTTTCATTTTCCTTTGTGACCTCCTTTAAAATTTCCACACTCTGTTCATCCCTATTCTGCAGATACATATTAGTTTGATTTTCATTCCCTCAATTCCACACTTTTTCCCCTCAAGGCTATTTGTTTTTATCTTCCAAAGAAGGCACAAGCTAATCAGACATCTGGATTCCTCACACGGTGGGGTGTTTCCTCAGAGGCCCATCTAATAACTCATGTCTACCTTCACAGTGTCTCCTGAAGAAGATGACTCCACCTCAGTCATTTTACACTGCATTTCTTATTGAAGCAAAAATATTTTGTGACATAAAAAATTGCTTTTAGTCACTTTTATTGTTATGTAAAATGTGCAAGTAGGTATTAACTCCTTGTCATAGAATTCTTAATTATACAACTAAAATCATATGCTAAATATAATTAAATCTATAAAACCAAAGTCAAATTTACAACATGAATTTAATGTGAGGATAATGTGTGTTCTGATACTGAACAGCCTATGTTGATTTTAAGGATAGACAATTGAATACTGAGGGTGTTCAAAACGTTCATAGAAAATGCATATTATTAAAAAAAAAAAAACTGCACTCCAGCCCGGGAGACAGAGCGAGACTCCATCTCAAATATTTTTTTTTGCACCAAAATTAACTTGTACAAACTTATTGTAATGTTTCTGAACAGGATCTACTTTGAGGTGCTAAGAAGCATAAGGTATCACTTTGAGAAGAGTCTGATGTGAGAAGGGTGAATTCTGTTAAAATCAAGGCAAGAACAAACGTCAAGTTTTGGTGAGTCTTGGGTAGAAGAATGATGAAATCATTGCATTATGAAAAGTTTATGGAAACAATGCCCCCCACCCCAAAATCAACAGTTCACAAATGGACAACTCATTTTAAGAAGGGATGAGGCGATGTTGAAGATGAAGCCCACAGTAGTAGACCGTCCACAGCAATTTGTGAGGAAAAAAATTAATCTTTTTTGTACCCTAATTGAAGAGGACTGATGATTAACAGCAGAAACAATAGGCAACACCATAGACATCTCAATCGGTTCGGCTTACACAAATCTGACTGAAAATTAAAGCTGAGCAAACTTTCTATTCGATGGGTGCCAAAATTGTTTTGCCCAGATCAGCTTCAGACAAGAGCAAAGTTCTCAATAGACATTTCAATTAAATGAGATCAAGATCCTGAAGCATTTCTTCAAACAACTGTAACAGATGGAACATGGTTTTTCCAGCATAATCCTGAAGATAAATGGATTTTTTTTCTGAAGATAAATAATCCTGAAGATAAAGCACCATCAAAGAAATGGCTGCCAAGAGAGAGCAGTGGTTCAGTTACAGCACGAGTGGACTGGTAAAGAGCAAATGTCCTAGGAACAGTGTTTCGGTATGCTCAGGACACTTTGCTTGTTGTCTTATCTGAAGGGAAAAAGAGTGATAATATTTGCTTTTTATGAGAGCATTTTGAAGAAGTTAGTCGAAGCTTTAGCAGAAAAACACCTGGGAAAGCTTTACCAGGGAGTCCTTCTCCACCATGACAATGTTCCTTCTCATTCCTCTCATCAACAAGGGGAATTTTCCCAGAGTTTTGATGGGAAATCATTAGATATCTACCTTGCAGCCCTGACTTAGCTCCTTTTGACTTAATTTTATTTCATAATCTTAAAAAAATCTTTAAAGGGTACTTAGTTTTCTTCAGTTAATAATGTAAAAAAGATGGCATTGATGTAGTCAAACTCTCAGGACCCTCAGTTCTTTTGAGATGGACTAAATGGCTATTATCATCACATACCAAAGTGTCTTGAACCGCATGGAGTTTATGTTGAGAAGGGAAGTTTATATTTATATTTTTAAATTCCATTTTCCACAAGCTTTTTGAAGTCCTTGATATAACCTGTGTTTAACTTCATATTGACTTGAATCGTTTGGTTTTGCCCAGGATAAATTATAGAGTCATTTTTTTTTCTAGTTTTTAAAATAGTAAACTTATTTTTAAACACGATTTAATTATTTTGTCGGCCAAATCAGTACAAACATGTGCTCTTCCGTATAATGCTACAAAAGAAAAAAGAACAGTGGTAAACAAAAAAGTCCTCTTCATTGAATTTGTGTATTTACTACTGACAATCTATTGCAAGTTGCCATACGGACTGACAGTATCCCCACAAAGCAATATGAATGTGGTGCTGCCCTCCCAGTTTACAGAAACTTTCTGGTTTGGCGTGTATACAAGGTCACGTTCCATATAAGGAAATCCCTACCCCATCATCTCACTCTTCTCACACCACAGTAAGGTTTTACTCACACACTGTGTCCTCATATTCTCTGGCCTTCCTTTGGCTCTATTCCCCTCCTAAACATACGTTAGATCTCTTGGCAGAATTCTCTTGTAAGGTGTTCATCTAGATCAGGGGTCATTGAACTACAGCCTGCAAACCCAATCCGATTCCCCACATATTTCTGTAAATAAAATTTTATTGTACCATACTCACACTTAATTGATTTTGTTATTGCCTATGGCTTTTTCCTGCTACAATGGAAAAGTTAAGAAATTATGATAGACATTGTGTAACCCACAAAGGTAAAAACATTTTCATCTAGCCCTTAACAAAAAACGTTTATTGAGTCTTTGTTTACATAACCAAAGATTAATCACTGAAATAAAAGCGCACACATATTCAGATGCCAGAGAATATGTCTGTGGATTTAAGGTTTAGAAATACTCATGTATTTGCTTGAAAGAAGTGGGTTTGAAATGCTGAGAGAGGACCAAGTTATGAATCATTCATTAAAGGTCAGATGCTTCAGGTATCTGTCTTCCTTGCTTCCCTGAGGCCTGCTCAGACTGTTGCAGAACACTTCACCACTCTTCTATTTATGGTCTGTATGTCAAACACAGTGCTAGGCAAATCGCAGGGACTTAGCAAACATTTGTTGAACAGATGGTATTGAGATAGTGACACTGAACTAGGAATTACCAAGAAATATGGGAGTTCTTTAGGAGAACTACTGGGTAGATGCAGACCAGAGTCAGTCTTCAGGGCAGTTGTGGGGACCTCTGTGGAGCAAACAATGGGAATTATATAGAGGGCCTTTGCAAGGAGTGGACCGTGCAAGAGCAGTCCACCTGGAGCTGCTGCCAGCAGAGCCAGGAGCTGCCCTGATGGAAGATCTTGCTAGTGGGAATTGCCTTAAGAAAGGCAGAAAAATATCTTTGAAAGTCTCCAGTTCATGCTGTGTTGTGGAATATTTGCTGTCCTCCCCACTAGGAGAAAGAGTCACAATAGTCACAATTTACTTCTTACAGCTATACACATGAGTTGCTCACACAATCCATTCTTTGTTACTAGATATAGTTATCTTGCAGCTAGGAGAAATGAAATAAAAACAGTAACAAGGAGAAGAAATTGTTAGAAAGGACTCTCGGGACAGTAGGGAGAAACTATCTGTGTGAAGACGCTTGTGAAATTCAATAGTGTATTTTCTAACTTCTTTTGAAGGAGATTTTTAGGGCAGATACTTGAGACATGTTTACAGAAAATTCCTCAGCATTCCCCCTTTACATTTAGCTTAACACATATTTGTAAGGGAGTTTATGCTAAACTTATGGTAGTAATAGGATGAAAGTTTGGCCTTTATTTTCTAACATTTTTCTTAAATGAAATATATACATTTCTGAGAATCTTGCTTTAAACCTGCATTTTTTTTTTAGGATCAAAGGAATATTGGCATTATTTGTTGGCAAAAAGTGAAGTGACTTTCCAAGCATCAAAGCTGTTTAAAGTGTTTTGAAAATACAATTGCACTCTTCATCTGTTTCCCTTTAGAACCAGTCTATAATGCATGCCAGTGATTGTACTGTGCCTTAGATGGGATGTTAAAATGTAATCTTAGTTGAAATAAATTGAAGTTCCTCATTAGATATTGAACAGTAACATGAGGGAAATTGGTTTCCTTTAATCTTCCACATAAGGAGGCAATCTCTTTATATGCAAGTAAAGGATTTTGCATATTGATTGCATTTTCTGATGATGAACTTACACATTTATAGGCTAAATGGCATTCTCTAAAGAGAAGATGCAGAGTAATTATCTATTTTCATAATTTCCTCTAACGAGTTACCGCTCCAGCATGCCAAACACTGTAATAGCACGATTCATATCTCTCTTATCCTAATAGTATTATTCTCCTACATTGACTTTATGCTTCCATAAATGCATAAAATGTTTACTGTTCGAACAAAACAGCAAGAAAACCCTTGTCTTCAATGCCCAATATGAGATTTCACTCTGTACTTTAGGGGTGAAGTGGGAGGCAGAGTGACCAACTTGCCCTGGTTTGTCTGGGACTTTTCTGGTAATAGTGATGACAGCTTTAGCCAAAGGAAGGCTAAATAGATGATTGGAGGCCCTTAATCCTGAGCAAAATGGATGGTTGCTAATTTGAGATGACCAGATTAGTAATTGTTTAATTTTTTTCTCATTTGTTTAAATTTTCTCTCTTTATTTATGTATGTTTAATGAACCATTGGAGAATAAGCTGGAGATATTATGCCACTTTACCTCTAAAAATTCAGTGATTATTTCCTAAGTACAGTCTCTTTCATGACCACAATATATTCAGTATATTTATTAAAATCAGGGAATTTGGTGTTTATAAATTACTCTAGTCCACAATGCAGATTCAAATTTCATTGAGTATCTCACGAGTATCCTTGATAGTTTTTGTTTTCTACTAGTCTAGAATGTATCCCAAGATCACGTACTTCACATCATTGCTATGTCTTTTTGTGTTCTTTAATCTAGAATAATTTCTATACTTTCTCTGTGTTTCTTGTCCTTAATACTTTCTACACTTGCTACTGTGTAGAAAGTCCCTCGGTTTGGGTTTGTCTAGTTTCCCCATGATTATATTCAGTTTATACAGTATTTAGGCAGGAATACCAACAAGATGATAATGTGTCTTTCTCAGAAGACACATGATATTGGTCTGACATAATATTGGTGATGTAGCAAAATACTTAGATTTTCACTCTCTAGTTTTAGTATCTATAGAAAATTTTCTAATGCTATCACTATTTTTATATTCATTGCCATTCTATTATAATTTTTTTAATAAGAAAGAACTTGCCACACATTTTTTAATTTACAGGGAGACCCTCAATTCAGTGTAAAGTTTATTGTTATACTTGTCCTACGACCTAGCTTTATTATTTCATCCACCAGTAGTTCCACCAGGTAACATTCCCTGAGAAATGCAGTGATTTCTGGACCCCAAGTCTCCTGAAAACAGGCAAAATCCATCTAGTTATTGCCATTTTGTAAAAATAAGAAGAAGTTTTGTGCTATCAGAAAACATCTTTGAAGACTTTGGAGAATAGAGATTATGTATATTCCACAGGAGGACCCTTTCACAGCTTAATAGACAACCACATTTATTGACCATCTTCTGCCTGCAGCATATTTTACCAAGTGCTGCTTTATAGAGCATTATCTCTAATCTATACCAGCACAGAGCACAGACTACTGGATCTCTTTGGAGAATATAGCTTGCCCCATTATCTACCTCTCAATGATTTTTATTAATTTCCAAATGCTACTCGTACAGTTTTTAAGACTCAAAGAGCCAAACACAGCTAGTAACACATACACATTATATATATGGGATTTTCTTTGTTGTGCCATAGATCATCAGAAGACATGCTTACATAGGTCAGGTTGAATGCAATCAATACTCATTTTGTGAACAAGAGTGGCTTTTTGGACTTAGGAAATTTATATGCATTTATGTCTTGTTTTGCCTCTCAAAGCCCTTTTAGTTGATTGTTTTGACATCTATATGCATACTTAATTCAGGAAGAAGCATCAAAACTGTAGTAATCACCAAAGGAGTTAGGTTGAAAAGCCCTTAACTGAGTCTGTGTCATGAATTCCTCATCTCCAGGGTTATATGAAAGAGAACAAACTCCTAACTCTTGAGTCCTAAAACTCAGATAATTTCTTTGGGTATGAGCATTATAGATAGTTATGATGTGAAAAGTAATAAATTTCAGTAGTAGTACTGAGAACAGATACAACTGTCCCTTGGTATCCATAGAAAATTGATTCCAGGACACCACATCCCTCCACTAACAAAATTCATAGATGCTCAATTCCTCGATATAGCATGGCATAGTATCTGCATGTCACCTATGCACATCTTTCTGTATACTTTAAATCATCTCTAGAGTACTTATAATAACTGAATACAATGTATATGCCGTATAAATAGTTGTTTTATTTATTTATTTATTTATTTATTTTTAGTGTTATCTTGTTTTTTTTTTTTTTACTAATTTTTTTCCAAATGTTTTAAATCCTTGGTTGGTTGAATCCAGGAATGTGGAACCCATGGATTCAGAGGGCTGACTGTAATTGCTAATTACACTTAGCTATACTCTCTGGAAATTTCAACAGTTTTCTTGATTTACTTACGGCTTTGTTTCAGAGACTAATACACATCCTGGTGCTGTAGGAGACTTATGTAACAGGTATTAGAGTTTTAACTCATGAACACAGTAAACAGAAACCATTATATTCATAAATAGGCTGAAAAGAAATCCATGACTTAGTTTTTAAAGAAACTTGAGGCATTTAAACAATCCTTCTAATCCATTTTCTATACTAAGATGGAAAATATAATTCATTTCTTCATCAGTAAATAAAAACCAATGAGTACATTATTGAATTAGATGAGCACTTTGCTTTCAGTTAAAAAAATACTAGATCATTAATTGTCAAATAATTACATGTTTTTATACTTTGCACATTAGAGTTAGACTAAATTAAAGACAACCTTTTGTTTTGTCTGGAGGCTTATTTTATAATAGAGGTTCATAATAGAATAATCAATTTATACATTTAAAATCCACTTCTTAGGATTTAAAACTTAACTTTCTTTTCTAGTAATTTATAGTCATATCTTCACTTTAAAGACATATTGTTGGTCATGTCTATGATTCATTTGAGGCCTTCTTTGGTTAGGAATGAAAACCCCAAACTGCAAACATTTTCCCATGGGAAAATGCCATCTGCTTTAGAGTGATTTGCTTTATGATGTGGATTCCAAACTGCATTGTATTCACCTGCTTACATCTAAACACACTGAAGCTCACCCACAAGCAGAATTCTCATGAAAGATTCTATGGGAAATAATAGAGTAAACAATTAAGCAGTAGTCTCCAACAGTGAGAGTAAAACAGAAGAAAAAAATAGTAGTAGAAGAAAAAAATATTAGAGAAAGAAAAAAAGCATCTGAGAGCAAAGAAGAGTAGAGTCAGAGAAAGAACTCATGGGAAGATGGGCAAGGTAATGGGTAAAAGAAGGAAAATACTTTCAGGGAAACAAGTTATCTTTCTTCAGAAACTCAGTTTATGGTACTTTTTGAAAACTACCTACCCAAGAACTTTTCCACTTTTAAAATAATCTCTATTTATTCTTCATAATCATCATCTCTTTTTACTCACTCCACTTTGTTTTATGGCACCCTACACACATTAGTGTAGGCATATACCACAGACAAAAGGAAGAGATGAAGAAAAAGGAAAAGGAGCAAAAGCTGTGTGTGGGACTCTGCAAAATGTCATAATAATAAGTGTATTAGCCTCATATCACAGATGAGGAAAAAGAATGTAAACCAAAGATTTAAAAAATCCTAACTAGTTTGATTGATAAGGAATGAATCATAAAACTCATGGAGATTTATAGGGCATTACTGATTTTTAAATTTTTGTGGTAACTTCAGCATTTTACAGGTATTGGCATGTTTGAAAATAATGCCATGTAGCTAGAACCAAGCTGATTCATATGTGGAGGGTTACTATTAATACGCACACAGTTCCCGTTTAAACAGAAAGTCTGCCAAAAACAAAATACTCTATTAAATAGCTGTCTCAAATATGCCCAGATGGAATGAGCACCATACATTGTCCTTTATTCTGCTTAGTCTGTTTTATCTGCTCAACTAAGGACCATCGTATTTCCACTTTCCTTTTCTCTTTTTCCTGAGGCTAACCCCCACCTCTCCTCCTTTGGTTTAATCACATTTCTTCTCTTTACACCATCACTGAAATACTATAGCATGAGACCGTCATGAAAAGATTAGCACATGAAATATGGTACGCTGATGTATTGTATTCACACAATGCCTGTTATGAGGTTTTGTAAAGAAGGTTTGGTCAATGCCATATGCTCAGAATGGTCCTATTCTTGGACTGTGAATGTTATCTCTGAGGGTGTAATCAGAGTCTAAACTGTGTGAGCAGGTTCCTCATTACCTCTTGATCACTGTCATTATGGTGCTGTGTTTTATTTCCAGATCTGGGCATCTTTCCTTAGGCTACCACAGAACATGGAAATTGTACATAATGTACACCCGTCTCTTCCACCATGCCTAGCAAAGGGTTCTGACCTATCATGGGGATTTAAAATAACAGAAAACCTCACAGCTTCACGAAACGCAGATGTTGATCCTTTTGCAACTTATGTGTGATGATTGGGTATTTACGCTCATGTGTGAGATATGCTGCCCTCCAACCTTGTTACCACATTTGCACATTACCCATCTGATATTAAGAAACCAACCATCCAACCAACCAATAAAAAAAAAGAGAAAACCTCAGTTGTTAAATCATCTTCTTTTCTTCCCTAAAGTTATTGTGCTGGAACCCTATAGAGGAAACACGGGTTGGCTTCAGTTTGGTGTTATTTTTTTTGAACATGGAGGTATTCTGTGCTTCACATTCTTCTGGGAAAAGTCCCAGTCACCACTGGGGAAGGAATTCACAAGTCTGTAAGTCCACTACCTACTGCCCACTAAGGGAGGGGCACATGGATGGGTTGGAGGTTGCTGAGGCCAAAGGAAGAGGATAACAACAGGCTAAGCTTTTTCTTTTCCGCATCCCCCACCACAGGCCAACATTTTTTCATAGAGAAGTCACTTCATAGCATGATGTACCAACTTCAAAGATTTTGTGACATATTTTTAAACTCCTCCAAGAATGATATACAATATATTTCTGGTGCCTTAGAGTTTACTACGTACACTGTCACATATATTGTCTTATTTGATCTTCACAAGAACCTTATGAGTGATCTCTTACTCCCCTTTGTGGGGGAGGAACAAAGGCTGAGAAACTGTGACATTCTCAAGGCTATACGGTATATCAACACATTTTCATTGGCACCCATTATGTGTCAGGCATGATGCTAGTCCGTAAGGACCGAGCCAAGATGGGGACTAAGGTTTCAGAATTCTCAGTCTCCTGTCTGGCCTGTCCCACGATGTCTTCTTTATTGATGAGGATAGTTGATAGAACCCTGCATTAGCTTCCAGCTGCATTTTTTTCTCCCAGGTAAAATGTCCTCTTCTTCCCCATTGAAACACATCTGCAGTCAAAGCTGCTTTTATTTCTGTCTGTGTCATTTCACCTATTAGAATGTTAACTTCCTGACATTTTGGCTCTTTATTGTTGTTATTTTCTGTCATCTTATAGCCTACATGGTACAGTTTTGTTCAGATAAATCGTGTAACATAAAATCCCTGTGATATATAAAGTTCTACAAATATAATTAGTCTGTAGGTGACTATAAAGTAAATCATGATGTTTTTGAGGGGAAGTGATGAAAATTAGTTTGAACTTCTCCTTTTCTATGCACTTAGTTATTTTAAAGTGATTGACATTAAGTTGTGAAGTACAAATTAAGTAGAAGTAATAGATTTGCCATAATATGTAGGGGAAATACAATCTTACTCATAAAATATAGTTAAATTATTTTGAATACTCAGGCTTGTAGTTTGACATTGTGTGTGTGTGTGTGTGTGTGTGTGTGTGTGTGTGTGTGTAAAGGAAAATAATATAAAGCTAATTACATCCAGAAATGAAAGAAATGGGAACTAGAGACTGGGAGGCTGCAGCATTTTTTCATCCAAAACAATCTCAATTCCAACAACAAACTTTTATGAAAGAGTTTAGTTTTCTGAGTGAACTGATGAGCTCACTTTTCCTTTTCATTTTTCTTTCCAAATTGCACAGCTGAAAAGCATTGTCAGTGGAAACACCCTGTTAAGTCAGTGATTTATACACCCTATCTGTTAGTTTTTGTCTTAAGATTCTATTTTAACTATTATCTCTTTGAGAAGACAAACATGACATTCTAAATATAGTCCTCAAATTTTTATATATTCACACTCAGTGCAAAACATTTCTGAGTTGTATGTAATTAATGTACCCAAAGAGAGATTGAAACAAGTTCAGAGGTTTCTTGTCCACACTTATCTTAGCCTTTATATGCCATAAGAGGGTTAGCTGGATTCCAGAACATCCACTAACAGAATTTGACGTTTAAGAGGTCTAAAATTAAAGCTGTGTGTGTGTGTGCACGCGCGGGTGTGTGTGTGTGTGTGTGTTGAGATGAAAGTCTAGAAAGTGGTGGAGATGAGAAAGCAGAAAAAAGTCATTATATAAAAGTTCATTTGTGATAATGACATTATATAAGAAATACATTGAAAATAAAATTTGAATATTCCACTGCAATTAAAATGAATAAATGGTCTGTATATTAAGATGGATAGATAAGGTAAAAAATAACATTGAATAAAAAAAATCAGCCTGGGCAATATACTGCGACTTTGTCTCTACAAATAATAAAAAATGTTAGTCGGGTGCCTGGAGTACCAGCTACTCAGGAAGCTGAGGCTTGAACCTGGGAGGCTGAGGCTGCTGTGAGCCATGATTGCTCCACTGTACTCCAGCCTGCACAACAGAGTGAGACCCTATTTCAAAACAAACCTAAATTGTACAAAAATATTTAACAATGACAACTTTAATGTAAAATAAAAAATATACAAAATATATGAATTCATATATGTATGATTATTTTTTAAAGCATACATATATTGAATTTTGGTTAATAAATTTCTACGGAGAGGTAGGAAAGAGAATGTAACTGGGGAAAGACGAATTTAATTTTAATATTTTATTTCCTTTAATGAAGAAAATATAAGAACCAAATATGGCAGACTATTCATAGTTCAGTGGGTGGTGTTTGTTCTATTATTTCCTATTTCAGTATATACGTATTTTCCAAATTAACAAGAAAAAGGAAATTTTAGCCTTTAAAACCATTTGTATATTGAGAAAATCTAGAGTAATATAAATTTGGAGGTTTAAGATGTACATCATAAAAAAAAAGTGAGCTCATTTTTAAGTGTTCTGATTACACTTGCACCATTTATGGAGGTACAATGTTGTCTTTAAAAATGTTCACCACATTACTATTTGAGGTCCACTAATATTTTAATATTGTCTTAGCAAAGATTTTTGGTATTCCCTTTAGTGCTCAACGTTGGTGCATTAACTCAGAGGTGTTTTGAAGTTTTCATTTTCAAAAAAATTGATAATGTGCTTTCATTTTCTTATTTCGTTTCACTTACTGATATGGTTTGGCTCTGTGTTCCCACCCAAATCTCATTTTGAACTGTAATCCCATAATCCCCATGTGTCCAGGGAGAGACCAGGTGGGAGGTGCTTGAATCATGGGGCGGGTTTCCTCCATGCTGTTCTCATGAAAGTGAGTGAGTTCTCACAAGAGCTGATGGTTTATAAGGCAGTTTTTCCCGATCTTACTCCCTGTCTCTTGCCTACACCATGTAAGATGTGCCTGCTTCCCCTACTGCCACAACTGTAAGTTTCCTGAGGGCTCCTCAGCCATGTGGAATTTTGAGTCAATTAAACCTCTTTCCTTTTTAAATTACCCTGTCTCGGATATTTCTTTATGGCTGTGTAAAACAGACTAATACATTCACTATCTGTGCAGTTGTGAAATTTGAAATAAATTTAGGCAGAAAAAGAGATTCTCCTTTAAATCTTTGTTCTGGGAAGACTGAGCGTTAGCTAAATTCTGCCTCCATTGGTCAGGCCTTGATTTCCATTTTTTTTTTTCTTCAAAAATCTTAATCTTAATTGAAATATAATAATTGCATTATTAATAATAATTGTATATATAGGAGGTACAGTGTATACAATGTAATGTTTTAATGTATAAATATACTGCTGAATGATTAAATCAAGCCAGTTAACATATCTATTACCTCACTTATTTTTTTGGTAGAAAATATTTAAAATATACTCTTTAGCAATGTTGAAATATACCATATATTATTATTGCTGTTGTTATTATTATTTTTTTGAAATGGAGCCTTGCTCTGCTGCCAGACTGGAGTATAGTGGCACAATCTCAGTTCACTGCAATCTCTGCCTCCCAGGTTCAAGTGATTCTCCTGCCTCAGCCTCCCAAGTAGCTGGGACTACAGGCACGCGCCACCACGCCTGGCTAATTTTTGTATTTTTGGTAGAGACGGGGCTTCACCATGTTGGCCAGAATGGTCTTGATCTCTTGACCTCATGATCTACCTGCCTCAGCCTCCCAAAATGCTGGAATTACAGGCGTGAGCCACCATGTCTGGCCACAATATATTATTATTAACTATAGTCATGATGCTGTGAAATAGATCACTAAAACTTACTATTCCTCTTTAACTGAAGTTTTGTATCTATTGGCCAACATCTAGCTCCTTTTTCACAAACCCCCAACCCTTGCTCTAGCTTCTGGTAACCACCATTTGACTCTTTACTTCTATAAGTTTGACTTTTTTAGATTCCACATGTAAGTGAGATTATGCAGTATTTGTATGTCTTTGCATGGCTTATTTAACTTAGCATAATATCATCCAGGTAGTCCATGTTGTCACAAATGACAGTATTTCCCTCTTTTAAAAGGCTGTATAGTATTCTATTGTGTATATAGACCATATTTTCTTTATCCATTGATTCCTTGAGAAAACTTATGTTGCTTCCATACCTTATGAGTAATGCTGCAATGAAGATGGAGGTGCAGATATCACTTTGACATATTGACTTCAACTCCTTTGGGTATATACCCAGAAGTGGAATTGCTAGATCATAAGGTAGTTGTATTTTTAATTCTTTGAGGAACCTCTATAGTGTTTTCCATAGTAGCTGTACTCATTTACATTCTCACTAATACTGTATCAGGGACCTGGGTACCCTTTTCTCCCCATCCTTGCCAACACTTGTAATCTTTCATTTTTTCTATAACAGCCATTCTGACAGGTATGAGGTAATACCTCATTTCAGTTTTACTTTTTATTTCCCTGATTATTAGTGATGTTGAACATTTGTTCGTATATCTGTTGGCTTCTTTAGTGAAATATCTGTTCAGTTTATTTGCCTGTTTTAAAAATTGGATTATTTATTTTCTTGCTATTGAGTAGTATGAGTCTCTTACATGTTTCAGATATTAGTGTTTCATTGTTTGCAAGTACATTCTCTCAATCCATGGGTTGTCTCTTCAATCTGTTCATTATTTCCTTTGCTGTGCAGAATTTTTTTTACAAGGTTTTATGCAATCTCATTTGTCTATTTTTTGCTTTTGTTAGCTGTGTTTTTGGGTCGTATCCAAGAAATAAAAACAATCCTAAAATTTGTGTGGAACCATGAAAGATGCCAAATAGTCAAAGCAATCATGAACAAAAAGAACAAAGCCTGGAGGCATCACACTACCTAATTCTGCAATATCCTACAAAGATACAGCAATTAAAACAGCATTGTAATAGCTTACAAACAACACATCTAAGCAGTGGAACAAGATTGAGAGCCCAGAAACAAACCCACATATCTATGGTCAATTGATTTTGGATAAAGGTACTAAGAGCATACAGTTGGGAAAGGATTGTTTTCTCAATTAATGGTGCTGAAAGAGTGGTTACCCACATGTAGAAGAATACAATTCAGCCCTTATCTCGCCACTTATACAAGAATGAACTAAAAATGGGTTACAGGCCGAAGCATTAAACCTGAAACTATAAACCTACTAGAAGAAAACATAAGGGCAAAACTTCAAGACATGGGTTTGGCCACTGATTTTATATGGCCTTCGTTTCTTAATTAGCCTGGCATCTGACCTCTGGGGCAATTGGGCTGCACGAGATGGGATGCTTTGTGGTTTCATTTCTCCATTACTCTTTGTTTCCCAGGTTGAGACATCAATCTCTCAAACAAAAAATGTTTAAAAATTTAATTGATTTGTTTAATCAAAAACGCATTCATTGTTTAAAAAAATTAAAAATGCTAGATGAAGTAAAACATAGGGCTCCTCCTTCATTTCCAATCTTCTACTCCCTTTTCTCTGTGGTTGCTACTGTTAAAAGTTTAGGATGCGCTATTCCAGCCCTTTTCATATACACATCAAACATATAAACATCTAGACACATGACTACACAGACAATTTTGTTGCTTATATTTTAATAAAAATAATATAAAATGATACACTTTGTTCTCCAATTTCCACTTAACTGTTTGCCATAGATCACCCCTCATGTCCATAGACATATTTACCTAATTCTTTTCAAGAGCTTCAAGATGTCTATAGAATGAATATACAATTATATATTTCTTTTCTTCTTGATGGTCATTTATTTGTTACAACTTTTCACCATTATAGAGAATATTGCAATTAAAATATGCTTCTTTGTCCTTTGCAAGTATAAATCTGGGAGCCAGACTCAGAAGTCAAAATGTTGAATATAATTATTCAACAATAATGTGTTGAATACACATTATTTTATAAATACTGCAACATTTTCCTGAAAAAATGATGTGCTGATTTATAATCCCACTAGAAGTTTATGAGATTGCTTGTTTTCTTCTACCCTTCATAACTTTTGATATTAGGTACTGTTAGTTTTAATTTTTCAGTGTATGAGAAAAGTGCCATTTCATTTCCTTCCTCCCTTCCCTCCCTCCTTCCCTTTCTCCCTCCCTTCGTCCCTCGCTCCCCCCTCCTTCCTTCCTTCCTTTTCTTCCTTCCTTCTTTCCTCCCTTCCCTCCCTTCCTCTCTCCTTCCTTCCTTCCTTCCTTCCTTCCTTCCTTCCTTCCTTCCTTCCTTCCTTCCTTCCTTCCTTCTTTCCTTCCTTCCTTCCTTCCTTCCTTCCTTCCTTTCTTCCTTCCTTTTTTATTTTTTCATTCATTAGGGAGATAATTGCTTTACTTGTTTGTTGGCCATCTCTCAGTTGTAATATTTAGCATACTATGATGTACTTTTTTCCACAAACCTTTTCCATTTCTACTTTATTACATCCTTTACATATTTGAAACTAATTTTCCCATTAGTGTTTTTAATTGACCTGTTGTAATTGTACATATTTATGGGGTTGCAGAGACTGGGGAAGGGAGGAAGGAGAGAAAGATAGGGAGATGTTGGTCACTGAGTACAATGTTTCCATTGCTTTTTTCTTCTGAAAAGCACTCTGGAACTTGTGTAATAGTTATAATTGTAACTAACTGCATTGTGACTCACCTAATCACAGCAGCATGCATTTAAAAGGAGGAGAGGGTAATGTAAATGAATCTGGAGAGTGCTACAACCGTGTAGAAGACACTGCTAGTGGCCTATCCAATATCCATACCCCGTTGTTAATGAACTAATAGAACATTGATTTCTTGAAGGTCAGCAGTGTGTCCAGTCAAAAAACTTACTTCCTCAGCCTCTTTTGTAGCTATTGTTGAACATGTGCCTTGGTTTGAAACAATAAAAATAACTAGGAGTCATTGAATAAGTATTCCAGAAAATGTTTTGAAAGGTACAACCTTAACGGGCTAAATTCCTTTGCTCTTCCCACTTCCTCTTCTCTCTTCCTTTCTGAAATGCAAACCTTATGCCCATAGGTATGGTAGCCATCTTGCAAACACGAAGATGAAGACCACATGCGAAGGAGAGCAGAGCTGAAGAACAGCAGGACCCCAAGACCTGGATGCCATAATCTAGAAGCTGGCTCAGATTGGGCTTGTCCACTAGTAGACTCATTGTTATATGAAAAATGCTCAACAATAGAAGATCCATGTGTTTAAGCTACTGTTATTCAGGTGTATCTGAGCTAGCTAGAGGAGAGCCTAGGGATGATTTATTTTAGAGATGATGAAACTTAGATACCAAACAGGTTAAGCAGTACACTATATTTATGGTCTAACTGCACAACATCTGTATTCTATAATAATTATTTTTTGGGAAAGACAACATGTTGAAATGTTTTAATGGTTATTTAGCCATACCTTTGGCATCGACAGTGAATTTGCGTAGCTCTTTTTTGCAGGATTCAAAGGATTTCCAACATCGTATTATTAACCTTTCTTCTTTGTCATCATTGAATGGCCTTTAGACCTCAATCTGAAGCTTGACTATATTCTTCACAACCCCCATCTTAGGTATTTTGTTCATTCATCTTTATGGTTTAAAGAAAGGATAAATTCACAATTATTTGAGGTATGAGAGAAAATATTTTCTCTTTGATTTTGCAGTATATCCCATCAAAATAATAGCAGAGAAATAAAAATTTTCAGGGCATTCTCTATTTCCTTCTAGATATATTGAATCAATATAACAAAGATCTTTGTTTATAAAACTTAATTTTGAGTAGAGAAATCAAATTGCACTAAAAGTAGATCTAATAGTCTCTTGTTATTTAATAAGAACTTCCATTTTTTAAAAAACAGACATTTATTATCACTTATGTGTTGTCAGGCACTGTTTTTTGCTTTCAATGAAAAAGTGAGTGTGACCATGTCTCTACATAGGGAAGGATCAAATATAATGGAACAGATAAATAAGTGAACCAATGATTACAGCTTAGTGAGAAGAAGGCAGTGAGAGAGGTGTTTGTAGAGTTCGACGGGAAGGGAGAAGAATATTGAAATCAAATTGCCAGTTAGGAGAGACATCCCAGGAGAGAGGATACCTCAGATATGTCACTAGGGAAAAATAAAGAGTTGGTCAGGCAGTTGGCCAGGCATAAAAGGGAAGGAACATTCTAGCTGAACACAATATGTTTAATGAAGATAGAAAACAAGGCAAGCAGGACTAAATTGAGGAAAGCTTACATAATTTAGGATAGCTGCAATAAAAGTTTACGTGGGAGACAGACACTAGATAAAGCTAGGAAACGAAAAGGGGGCAGACCAGAAAGGAAATTACTCAGTTAAATTAATATCAATTCAACAAGCATTTTGAGTATCTCACTATGTACCAGGCACTGTCCTGAGATGTGGATTACAAAGGCCATAAGGATTCACAGTTTTGTTCTAAATTGAGTGGGTGTGATTTTTTTTTTCTCTGAAGGTTCCTCTGGATATTTCCAAGGCCAACATGTGTCTTGAGTCATAGAGGAAGAAGAACCTGGAGGTGGGATGGAGAGTGAGCTAAGCAGTGTCTGCGGTCCTAGGGAGCATTACTGCACCTGCTAGCCCACAGAAACCTTACTGGCTGTTGATGATTCCTGGCTTTTCCCTGAGAGCAACTGGATGCCATTTTCTACCTGAAACCCTGATACTTAGGGATGGAAATGAAGCTAGGAATGTGAATGAGAATGGGTTGGCTCCTACTTGTGTGATGTGAGATAACGAGAACATTGATATAATGGAAGCTTTGCTTGGTTGAAGCTCTTTATGATGCTCCTTGTGTTACCTTATTTGGATGATTATATGTTGTTTTTATTATAGGATTGATTCAGTTATCAACTATCACTGTCTTCCATTTTGTGTTCCAATTTAACATTTTCAGAAACTTAAGTAAAATGCATTTTCATGACTGTTCATGGTAGTGCATCCTTTTCCTTTCCATGTAAACCACCTTGACTTCCCAAGACTCTTTGTTTCCCATCATCTGCCTCTCTAGTGTCTTCTGCAATCTTATTTGCCATTAATTATTCTGTAGCTGAAAAAATTCTTGCTTCCTCAGAGATGGCATTTTCTAAGGAGGTGAAGTTTTCAGTACTTCTCAATTCTGCATTATCTTCCCTTTTTCTCCTCTCCTCTCTCATCCATTTAAGTAAAGAGTCTTATTCTTTGTTGGTTTCTGTCATTTGTCATTACTTCTACCATTGAGTACTTACATTTCTGATAGGACATGCTTCAAGAAAGAATCTTCTTCAGGACCCAAAGGAATGATGCTATTTACAATAGTAAAGAGATAGACAATGGGGTCAAATTTAGTGTCACTCACTGGCATTGCTCAAAAATCACTCAGATCTCACCTTAAGTCTAGATAGAACGCTCTCCTTTTGGCCAAACCTATTTTTTCAAAGAAGGTGTATCAAATCTAAGAAATTTAGAATATGTGTTGAAGCTGAGACCTCACCATAGAAGAAAAGGCATTTTACCTTGCAGAACCTGTACTATTATTATAAAAGAAAGAAAGCATGCTAGTAGTGCTAGCATTTAAGAAGTTAACAATCTAAAGAAAGTCAGTTCTTTAGTATTCTGACCAGCAGATGAACAGTTGTTCATGTTTTTAATTTTAAAAAAGGAGGCCACCTGCCAGGTGCGGTGACTCACGCCTGTAATCCCAGCACTTTGGGAGGCCGGGGCAGGCGGATGACGAGGTCAGGAGATCAAGACCATCCTGGCTAACACGGTGAAACCCCGTCTCTACTAAAAATACAAAAAATTAGCCGGGCATGGTGGCGGGCGCCTGTAGTCCCAGCTACTCGGGAGGCTGAGGCAGGAGAATGGTGTGAACCCGGGAGGTGGAGCTTTCAGTGAGCCGAGATCACGCCACTGCGCTCCAGCCTGGGCGACAGAGTGAGATTTCGTCTCAAAAAAAAAAAAAAAAAAAAAAAAAAAGGAGGCCACCGATTTTTTGCTTTGTGTTACAGATACTACTAAATACTATGCTTTAGCAACTCAAATACTTTTAATAGAAAGAAAAATCTTTTCTATACTATGTACGTCAGTATTAGCATATAATCATAAAATAATAGTAGTTAAATTTTGTTTAAACAAAGGTCTTGATGATTTCATGTATTTATACTGAAATAGACATCTAAAAACAGGAGAAAAATTAATAACATCAACTACTTTATACTGACGTTATATTGATAACAAATAGTATGTGTGCCTTGTTACCCTACCTTCATCTCTCTCCAGCAACACCTCTTTCTGTGCTGTCTTCAGTGACCTTCCAATTAGAATAAGTCCTTATGTAATAATGATACTGCAAATATTTAGTAGTAGACCTTTTACGTTAGAAATCATTGTAGTTTATAATTAAAGTTTATGAAACATATTACTTGCCTCTGAATTTCCCAGTGTTTTTTTTTTTTCCCTGAGACAGAGCCTCCTTCTGTTGCCAAGGCTGGAGTGCAGTGCCATGCTATCTTGGCTCACTGAGATTTCCGTCTTCCGGATTCAAGCGATTCTCCTGCCTCAGCCTCCTGAGTAGCTGGGATTACAGGTGCGGGCCACCACACCTGGCTAATTTTTTTTTTTGTATTTTTAGTAGAGACGGGCTTTTGCCATGTTGGCCAGGCTGGTCTCGAACTCTTGACTTCAGGTGATCCGCCCATCTTGGCCACCCAAAGTCCCAGTGTATATTTTACAGAACATTAGAACTGAGAACAGTTCCATGAATATCAGGGTCCTAGGGCCAAAGGAATGTGGGAAATAGTTCCTATCATGTTTTTCTCTCGAAAATTTATAATGATCTTTAGTATACATTAAGAACTGATATCTGGAGTACAGAACATTGTTTCATTTGCTTAATTACTGCTTTCCCAAATAATAGACTCATTTGGATTAATGTTTTGGGATCAGTGTTCCAAGAGCCATCATTCAGGAAGCAATGGATTAACCAGACTTTCAAATATGAATGGTTTTAGAAGTCAATTTTTCGGGCTTGTTCTCTTGCACTCTTTTTTCTCTTGTTATATTTGCAAATTGCCTCCAATGTGGGGAAATTATTTTTAGCAAAATGTAATTGGAAGTAGATACTTCCATTTCAGTATTTTCTAAGCTACCACTTGCAGCTTCATCTAAATTCATTCTTCATCTAAATGAAGAATCAATACCATCAAAAGCAAGCATTTCCATTAAAAAAACTATTTCTATTAATGCATTAAAAAATTTAGAACAATAGCACTCGAAATTTTAAAACTTTTATATTGACAAATATATGACATTTTAAAAATGGAAACAATAATGGAAATAAATGGATTACAAATTACGGCCCAGGGAAGGTTTCTAGGAAGAAGTAAATGCCTATTTCTTGAATTTTCAAACCTAGTGTGTTACTGTGATTCAAAGGAATACTGGCAAAGAAATAAAACTGAAAACACTAGCTTGGCCTTATTCAAAGTTGAAGATTTTTGTAATTCTGATTTGCCATGTGTTAAGGGATAAAGGAATGTAAAATCACAGAGAATAATTTGAAGAATAATAACAGTGTGATAAAGCACTCAAAGGGTTCCATGCTAGTATAAATGGAAAGAAAACAGGGCTTAATTTAAAAAATTGAAAGGAAACGTGAGAACAAATGGGGACCTACCGACATTTTAAATTCATGGAAGATGTGAACAGCATTATCATTTATGAAATACAGAACACATGCAATAACGGGGCCCTATCCGAATCTTGAAAGTTGAAATATGAGTGCTATCAAAAGGGACACTTTACATAACACGTCCCGACAGGCAGAGAATGTAAAATGGTTCAAGGGAGGTTTTAAGATATTCATAAAGAAATCGTGATTTTAAAAAAATGTTGTTGCTACCTCAAATAGCTAAGGGAAATGGATCGCTTGTAAACAAATATGAATCTTGACTTTCTAAGTCAATATAATAAAGTATTTAAGAGTGTGGTCTCTGGAATTTAACTGCCTCATTCGTTATCACAACTTCTCCACTTACCTGTGATATTTTAAAGTTACTTAATGTATCTAAATCTCACTTTCATCTATAACATTTGGCAAATGATAGTACCTGTCTCACTGGAGTGTTGTAAAGTTTCAGCACAGTTCTACGTACAGGGGAAGTAGACAAAAACTGGTAGGTATTGTAATACTCTGATAAAATGCGTATTTGGTGACATGTCATTGAACTTTTGGGCACAGAAAAATCCCCAGACACTTCTCAGAGCTATTTTAAATGAACAGATATTAAGCTTGGAGGAAACTGGCAACATCTCCCATATTTTTAACCTCTTATGCAATATTCCCTATGGTACAATTTGAAATTATATAATGATTTTAAAGTTTATTATATGTCTAAATCTGCTGTTAAATGTGTTTGGTGATTTTCTGTGCCCATAGTTTTGTCAACTCAAATATTTATTATAAAAAGCATTCCTGAATATTTTATTTAAGTTTTATGCCTTCTTTGCAAATATTTACTTTCTCGGAACTAGAAGAGAATCCTTCATCTTGCCCTAGTGATCAAATTCTTGTATTTTTAATTTTGTCTGATGTGATGGTAAAGGAAGAAAGTTGTTTTTCCTTAGCTATTGAAGTTTTCTGAGTGTACTTACTGTAAGTAATGAACTTCCATTACTTTTGCAATTATAGCTTATTTGATTGAATTTTCCACTGACTGCACTAAACATCTGTCCTGCTGGAACCATACATAGTCTCTGGTCTGTGTAAAATATGCCATCAAAATACAGTAAGATTTGCAGTCCATTAATTTCTGAAGCAATGGGCAAGTTAGACTTCCAAAAGGGCCAAGTTTATACTTGGGAATTCTGTTTCTGTGCTATCCATCTAAGTGGACTGAGACCATTCATGCTTCCTGCTTTGTTTTACTCTCTACTTAGTGTTTAATAAACAAATACAAACAATTAGCACAGTACTTGGCTTGACATTATTTTATTCTGACTATAGCGGCTGTCCTCAGAGATTATAGAAATAACAGTGGTGAGAAGGTACTTCATTATGATCTTGCTGACATTAGGATGCTGTTATTGGAACCGAGTATTAAGATATTTTTTTGATAATGGCACTTTTATGTGAACTTCTTTGAAGACTAAGACTAAAGATACTTGAAAGGTGGAAAAGAAGCTCCCAGAAATAGAAGACCTTTTGATTTTGTCTGAAAGTATAGTGAAAGACTGCTATTATCATTACCATCATTTCTTGTTTTTTACATAAATGCATTTCAGAATATATGCCCAGAATATTTCTCTAGTAAGGTCTAGAGATTATTTTCTTATGTTTCAGAGAAAACAGGTAAGGCATAAAGAAGTCACAGAGAAAGAATAATGTTGAATATGTATAAAGGCTCAGAGCAGTCACCAGTAAAGGTCATTAATTTCTATAAAGATTTTGGAGCTACCATATCAATTTACTCAAGTTTGGTTTGTGTTTCTCAATCAACAACAATTGTTACTCCAATTTTCAAAATAGAAAATATTGTCCATCCAAGTCTCAGAATTTTATGGTTGTAGAAACCATTCATGTTCACCCACATTTTCCATACTTCCTTGCAGTCTTTTGCCTTATGATTGGTTTCTGCTCAGAGAATGGGTCAGAAGTAATAAATACCATTTCCAAGACTGGCTCTTCACCCTTCTCTCTTTCTCTCCCAGGTCAATCTTAGAGGTCAAGTGTTTCACATGGCAGAGCTACAAGATAAAGGGGCTGCTTTGTCCAAATTAGGCAGAGCCACCAGTAGAAAACAAATATTTTAAATCTTAAATTTGTAAGATTTAGGTCTGTTGCAGCACCCATATTAAATAATTGCTATACCATTACTAAGTGACGTATGCAAGCCATGTGTAATTCCAGTGAGATAGTTGCCATTGCACCTATGAGAGTGAACATTACTTCAAGAGGGTTATCTATGACTCTTTGGCACTATCTAAACTATATATTATGTCCATTCCTCAGCTCAGTAAGATACAGCATTTATAGTCATACATACTTATAGTCATATGTATAGCTTATTCAACTACTAACTAAGCAGACCAATGACAAAAATAGTACAACATGAACTGTTTTTGTGAGGGAGGAGAGAGAGCCTAGGAGTAGGCTCAGGAAGCCCCACTGGAGGATGACCAGGTAAACAGACAGGGCTGAGAACTAGGGAATCATCAAGGGTTGAGGAAGGAGGGAAACGACCTCTCAAAGAGCATCCCTGAGAAACAGGCTTTCAACATTCAGAGCAACCATAAGGCTGAGAGGAAAAATTGTGACCGTGCCGTCATCACAGTGGGACCTGCTGAATACAAACTGCTAGATTCATACTGAAGGCTCCTTCCTCCCTTTCCTATCACAGACATGGATGAAAACACACTGGTGGGGAAGGGTTGAGCCCTGTGAGGTTATCTGATGCACCCTCTCTACCACTTTTGTGCACCTTAAATGGGGTTTAAATATCCTAAAACGTCTGCAATGTGTTCATTTCCTGTGGTAGATCTACAGTGTGTGACAGGAAATCTATTTCTTTTCCTGTAGATGCTAAATTCATTACCTTGACACAGAATTTAGACTCACTCTTTGCACTAGCTGCCATAGCAACCGGTATCAGGCATTTTTTTTTTTCTTATTTTTCTTTCACTGGAAGCAGGGTAGTTAAATGTAGTGGTAAGAACAGTACTCAATTAAAAATTTTGTAAAAGCACCTAATACTACTGTACCAAGGGTCTCTTCATACTGTCACCTCTGTTATTACATACTTCATAAACCCATAATCACGTTATAGACTGCAAGCAGAATTTAAGCTAGTAGAATATGGGATTCTTTAAGATCATTTTATGAAGGAGTTTCCTTTTCTCTTTTTCAAATTCACAGCATTGAGAGCTATTTGAAATAATGGATATAATTGATTATTATTGAAGGCAAGTCTTGGACAGGTACTAGACTTAAGTGGTCCAAATGTTGTTATGGCTCTGAATAACACTACATTAAAATTCCATGTGGATTGGAGTGGCATCTGTTTCTACCTTCAGTAAAGAGAAGAACACCACAAATTCATCATGAAAACAAATTGTCCTGGTTTCCTAAAGAGCAAAGTGAATACTTATAAATAACAAAACAACGTTAATGATTTTTCCTACCGTAAATACTAGCAGGGTTGGTTTGAATTGGAGGCTGAAGAGGAAGAGAAAGAACACCTGTTTTTAAGGGTCCAACATTTATGTGCTAACAGGTATCAAAAAAGTGAGGCCGTGGGCACACATACACAGATGCCCAGAGAAAATTCTTAAAACACTTAAACATTTTGAGGCTGTGTCAGTGCCAGGCTAGGTACTAAACAGCAACAATCATCTAGCATTGTACATGCTCAGAGCTCAAACCAGCCAGCCCATCTGGTTTAGCTTACTTGGACTGTTTAACTTTTATTTTAAACGTAGTGTTCAGAAACTACTTTGAGGTAGGAGAATGCTCTAAGGAAAACCATTAAGTTTTACAGCTCAAAGCAAATACATCTCAGTGACTGAAGAAGGGGTGATTGTTTATAATGTTTCTTATCGTTTTTTTCTCTCTCTTCCTGTTGTTCATTCTTATCTCCATTCACCACAGAGATATTTTGCACGTAGTGATTATCTCATTTCTTTCCTTATTCTTAAGCCTGAAATAAATCCAGGTCTATACAATAAGATTCTACTGTCACGTATTCGTATTTCTTTCTTCCTCAAATTATTTCCCTTATTAAACATTGTTTTGCTTACTTGGTAAATTAAGGTTGAAGTCTTAGTAATGTATTTTGGTAACACATAGTCATATACAATCCAGATAATGCAAGTCCCATGTAAAAGTAGAGCACTTTAGGCGCTGCATTAGAATTTTGTTCAGCCATCCAAATGATACTAAGGCATTGCATTGATTGGTGAATATTTCATTAAGTGGCATAATAGGACATTTGAACAATATGACTGAAATAGACAGAAAATATAAGAAAAGTATAATGAGAGTAAACTCAGAGTCAACAAGTGCTTGAGGAGTGATAGACTAGGCAGACAGTGCAGGGGATACAGAAATGTAAAAATGGCGGCCCCTTTCCTCAGGCATCTGGTCTAATGCTCAATAATTGCAACAACAAGATTTAGATAATGTGCCACCAATTATATATGCTAGCAGCAGAGAAGTAAACTACTAGTAACTGACTAAATAGGAAATGCTTCACAGGTGAGTAGAACTTGGCAGATGTAACTAAAGGAAGGGTTCAGGGCTTAACAGCTGTGGTATGTGAAGGAGAGGCATTCTAAGATAGACATGAGAAATGCAAGAATTTTTGCCCTGCTAAAGAACTATTCATGGATCCTGGTTTGACTAGGGCAGGGTATAGTGAGAGTGACACTTTAGGAAGATGAAGGAAGACAATTCCATGTTTTGGCTCTCTCGGGGAGTGGAAATGGGTCAAATAACAAGGGACTGTATTAGGATAGTGGTCATAAAATGAGTTAAGAAAGTACATTATTTCGGCCAGGTGCAGTGGCTCACGCCTGTAATTCCAGCACTTTGGGAGGTCGAGGCCGGTGGATCATGAGGTCAGGAGTTCAAGACCAGCCTGATCAATATGGTGAAACCTCATCTCTACTAAAAATACAAAAATTAGCTGGGCGCGGTGGCAGGTGCCTGTAATCTCAGCTACTCGGGAGGCTGAGGCAGGAGAATCGCTTGAACCTGGGTGGCAGAGGTTGTAGTGAGCCAAGATCATGCCACTGCAACTCTAGCCTGCGCTACACAACGAGACTCTGTCTCAAAAAAAAAAAAGAAAGTACATTATTTTAATAAAAAAGGTTAATGGAACTAATGACTAAATATGATGATTAATTTCCAAAGCAGTATTTTATAATAGGAAAAAGTCATCTATGGTTGATATTTTTTATTTTATTTGAAAAGCACCAAATCTCCTATATTTTCCTGGAAAAATGAGACCATTTCAAGGGTTCTGTGATGTTAAAACAATTTTTATAATAACACAAAAGTTTTCTGAGTTTATTATTATTTTTAAGTGAACTGATAACTTTTAAATATTATCAGTCTCAGTTTCAAATATGGCAAATAATGACAGATATCTATCTATCGACTATCTATCTATCTATCTATCTATCTCTCCACTTAAAAGCTCTTTGGAGTTCTCAATATTTTTTAAGAGTATAAAGGGATACTGAGACCATTAGTACGAGAACTTCTGATGTTTTACAAGGTATTAGTGTAGTCTTACCCATTAATAGGGAAAAGTAGAGATAAGCACTTTGATCAATGAATGTCTCCCATGATCAATCAAGTCCAAGAAAGGACAGTACAAACTATGAGAGATCCTAGTGATAAAATGGAATCATTTTTTAATTGAACTGCATGAGGAAGCTCTTACACTCTAGCACCCACCAATTTTAAGCATGCCTATTTTACATTGCATTAGTTACAAGCCATTTAGTAGAGGGTCTTCCTTTTCCCCTTCCCCATGTTGTTACATTCAGTTTTCAGGATGTCCACTGAAGAAAATTCTAGTTTGATAATTATAGCTGACACAGGAATTAGTCCAGGCAACATAGCTTGCTGTACATTTTGCCTTAATCCCCTAGTGAATACAAGTAGTATGCATATATCAAAATATCACATATATCTCATAAATATGTACAATTATTATATATCAATAAAACTAACAAACTGTAAAAAATTTTTCACCCTCCACAAAGTAGGTAATAATATGATATTGACAAATAATATATTTAAATAGGAATTGTGCATCACACCCATATCATGATAAAAATATGATATTTAATATAAATATGTATGGCTATGGTATTTAATTTATATGGTATTTAATTTAATTTATATGGTATTTAATTTAATTTATATGGTATTTAATTTAATTTATATGGTATTTAATTTAATTTATATAGTATTTAATATAATATATGGTATTTAATTTATATGGTATTTAATATAATATGTATGGCTCTTATTCATGCAGGAAATTCATCTGCAGCCAATTTGCTGGGAATATTCAGGAGGAACATGCATAGGAATAGAAACTAAATTTCTTCATATGCCTTACAACATAATTGTTTCAGGGCAGAATGCTTTAGAAATCAGATTCATATAGATTACCCAGCAGAATGAAATATTTCTCGAATTCATTGTAAACCAACAGTGCTCTGAAAAAGGAGTGCTGGTAGGGGTAGGGCAGGCGGTGGAGAGGGCAGTAACCAATCCCAGTCTCCACAAAGCTGCTAGGTTCTGGAGATCCTAGCTTCTAGGATCCTCCCTGAAAAGCTAGGTTCTGTTTCCCATCAAATATAGGGTTAGTTGTACATCGCCCTGTGTCTATGTGATTTTGAAAGGACTTCCCATTGATTAGTGTCCAGCTTCCTCCATCTTAAGATTATTTTGGGCACTCAAATGAACAGTCAACAAAGTAACAGGGTCAAAGTGTCAAGGTCATGAAAAACAAAGACTGAAGAACTGTTCCAGATTAAAGGGACTGAAGAGACATGAGAAGTAAATGTAATGTTTGGTCTGGAATTGAATCCTGGATCAGAGGAAGGACATTAGTGTAATGCCAATTGGCAAAAGTGTAAATAAGGTCTGTAGATTTGGTGATAACTGTACCAATGTTAATTTTCTGATTTTGAATTTTGTACTGTGGAGAATCTGGGAGAAGGGAAAGTGAAAATTATTTGCATTATTTCATAACATTTTTATGTCTGAAATCATTTAGAAATTAAAATTAATAATTAAAAATTATAGATAAAAATGTTCAATTGTGAAGGTGCTTACTATTAAAGCTATATTTCACTATGGGTAGTGATTGAGAATATAGGTTGGGGCCTCAGAATTCAGGGGTTTGAATCCAAGCTCCATTGTGTAGTAGTAGTATAAATTTCAAATTAATTAATCTCTAGGTACTTCAGGTTTCTCATCTGTAAAATGGAGAAAACAGTGCTTTCTACCTTTTAGTGTGGTTGTGAATATTGAATGAATGAATGAATGTACATAAAGTGCTTGCAAAAGTGCCAGGTTCCATAATGTTTGTGAGAATTGTGAGAATTGTGAAAATTATTTTTATGGTTACAGTTGTTATGTATGGAATATTAGAATGAAATATAATACTGTAAATTCTATCTCTAGGTGAGACACTATATGTAAAGCCAACGATCTGTCAGCTATGTAGAAGCTTAGACAAATTATTGGTTAAGAAAGAAGCAAATAGATGCAATGATGGAATGTTGGACACTGCCCCAGGAGGACACATGAGTAGACACAGTTAGGAGGGCAGGGAAACCTGTTAATGAGACATTTTTAGGAGATTTGAGCTTCTGGCAAGGTAACTCCCTATTAGCTAAAGACAGAGTATATCCAAGAAATAATGTGATGTAGAAGAAATGACTTTCTATTCAGCATATAGGCCCAAGAAAAGTTTAAATTTTATTTCTTGAAAATATTAGTTTTCACATGTGCCTCCATTATGAACCATTGCAATGCAGCATGAAAAGGGGAGAATGTGGTTAAGATTACCATTAGAAACCCAGTATTCCAACAGAGCAAGACCTGCAGGAATGGGAGAAGAGTTTCAAATCATGTAAGTTATTAGCTATAGGATGATATGTTGTGGCAAAATTGGACTTGTATCATAAAATCTAGTTGGTCCGATGCAGTGTAGCTCAATGTTCACAACTTCTATCCTGCAAATTTGCTATTAAGACCAGCTGTGGTATCTTGGAGTCACCAAATTTTGTATTTTCCAATTTTGTTCATTCTATGAACTCAAAACTTCTCTAAGAAACTCTGAAATGAAGCATTAGGCTATGAAATTAATATAATGAAGATTTGATTTTGACAAAGTATAAGATTATACCATTGCAACTGGATGGATTTCTAACTTTATTTCTTACTTTCAGACCATAATCCTCATCTATTTTTCAAAGACAGTTGAGACTAATCATGACAGTCTTCATCAGGGTCCAACCAGGAAACAGAAATTGCTAAATATTACAAACAGAGGAAGGAATCTCAAGACATCACTCTACCTCTAGGGGCAGAGGGACACAGAGAGAAGGTGGTATTAGCAGAACCCAGGACTAAGCATTGTCTCTTGTCATAAATGACCCAGGACCATCAAGGCAGGTGATATCTGGCAGGGAGCTAGAATCATGTAAAATGCTGCTTGAGGAATAGAAAAAAGATGGAAAAATACTCTATTTATCTTCTCCTTCTACCCTTAGTCTTCCACCATTGTCTCTGGTGGCTAAACATGCCAGAAAGCCAGTTAGTAAGGGAACCTGGAAAACTTAGTTTGCAGGAAAAGGGAAGAACAGATCTGTGTGCAAACAGGCAATGACCACCGTAATACCTCTGTCCATGCCTAAAACAAAGATGGAAACCAAGTCTCGGCTCTGGAACAGGCAGTGTTCAGGAGGAGCTTTTCCATGTAGATGCTATTTCTTTAGTTTTTCGGAGCAAGTCTGTGAAGTGGTTATTACTATCTCAATTTTGTAGATGAGGAGACAGAATCTTGAAGAAGTTCTGGTCTCCGTTTAAAGTTTCAGAGCCAGAAAGGAACAGAGGTCACCTGGTTCTACACAGACTCATTTTTCTTTATTCTATATCTGTTCAACACTTGAAAGCTTGCTTTATGTTATGCTGAGACTGTAGAGTTTAAAACTCTGGAGCTAAAAGAGACAACAGAATTCATGCAATCTGACTTTAAAGATGAAGAAACTAAGGACTGGAAAGCTTTGGTTAACATATATCTTGACCAGAATAGGAGCTATAACTTAAAGTTTCCTTAAGACGTTGAGTAATTACATCAATATTTAATGTGGATGGCATCTGTCTTCTTGTTCTCTACTCAGTCATTGAGGATCTCAGTGGGGATGGGATGAAGAGCTCAGGTGGAAGGGATTTGTCTTGAAGAGGAGGATGCTTGTTGTGTATGTTCTACCCTATTTTTTTTCTGAAGTAGGGATCTATGCTATCCACAGGGTTGAGAGAGAAGGAAGACATTAGGAGCATGCTATAAGTTTGGACTGTCTGCTGAGACAATGGAAAGTGAATGTGCCTAGGAATGAATACAACGAAGTGAATACGTAATGGAGCATCGAAGACTAACCTGGGAGTGAATGGAAGCAATGTGAGATGGCACCAATCAGCAAGACTATGTTTTTTTCAGGAGTGCTTATGGTTCAGGAGAAGAAATAGAAAAGTGAGTCCTTAAGCCGATCCAACATTGTAGAAGGGTCTGAAAAGCGAGGCAGAGTGCTTAGAGAGCAAGCAAACCGAAAGCTTTCATAACACAGGCAAGAGGGAATCGCTGGATCCTGGGAAGGATAGTGTCAAAGGATAAAGGACTCTATTAAGTTTAAATTTAGAGTTAATGAGAGAAAAATATTGGAAGGAATGAATGGATAGAAAGTTCTGATCAGAAAATGCGATTTCTAAGCCTGAGCTTTCAGGACCATGTAGTTCAATACAATAGCCACTAGTCACACATGGCTATTCCAAATTGGGATGAGCTATAAGTGTAAAATATAGCCCAGATTTTGAAGACGTTGAATGAAAAAAAGAATGCAAAATATGTTAATATTTTAAATATTGATTCCATGTTGAAATGATAATATTTGGGATATATTGGGTTAAATAAAATGTTATTAAAATTAATTTCACCTGCTGCTTTTTAAAATGTGGCTACTGGAAAAGTTAAAATTATACATGCAGCTTGCATTACATTTATATTGGATGGCACTGTTTTAGCAGTTGTATAGTTACAGATCAAAACAGAGTTTTTCAAAATGTGGTCTTAGATCATTTAATTGGTATTTAGGACAGAAATGACCAATATTTTAAAATAGCTAGAAAAATTATCATGGTATAAACATTAAAGAGTAAACAACATTTTAATATGTGTTAATGAAAGTGATCATGACTTAATTTAAGAGGAAGAAATTGTCTTAGTTTTTCACTGAATTCATGATGCAAAACTCATTTGTAGATAGATTAATACATAGATTAGGAAATACATTCAATAGTTTTCTATTCTTAGTCTTTCTATATTTGTATTAAATTAGTAATGAGTTGACAATATGGAAATAATTAGTTGGCGGCTGTCAAATAGTGCTGAATAACCAACTTGAAAATATGTCCAGAAACTCAGGGAGATTTCTGTTTAAAACCACTTCCCGTGCTGTTGACAAACATTTCCCACTCAAAGTAGAGGTCAAAAGATAAATGCAAACGGATTTCTAATCCATTTTTTTAGTTGCAATTATCTCTAGAAATTTTATTGCCATTTATATAGAATTTGAATGTGGTTTTAAAATAAAACTCTCACAGAGTGTCAAAAGATCTTTGACAAGGGTGCCAATAGGGAGAGGTTAGTCTCTTCAATAAAAGTGCAGGGAAACCTGGATAATATATACGTAAAAGAATAAAGCTGAACCCTTATTTTATACCATATACAACAATTACAATGGATTAAAGACCTAAACACAAGACCTGAAACTATGCAACTCCTGGAAGAAAACATAGGGGAAAATTTCATGACATGAGATTTGACAATGATTTCTTGAACATGAAACCAAAAGCACAGACAACAAAAGCAAAAATAGAGAAATGGGACCACATGCAACTTAAAAAACTTCTATAGATTAAAAGAAACAGTCAACAGAGTAAGTGGCAACCTACAGGATGGGAGAAAATATTTAGACAACACACGTGTGATATGGGCTTGCCTTAGTATCTAGAATATATAAAGCACTACAACTCAACAACAAAAAATGGGCAAAGGACTTGAACAGCCATTTTATCCAATAAAATGTACAAACTGCTGGCAAACATATGAAAAAATACTCAACATCAAAAAACACCAGGAAAATGCACACTGAGATGTCACTTCACACTCATCAGGATGGCTAAAAAAAAACAACAGACAATAACAAGTGTTGGCTAGGATGTGGAGAAATTGGAACTCGTACACTGTTGGTGGGAATGCAAAATTGTGCAGTCCCTATAAAAACAGCATAAAAGCTGCTCAAAAAATTAAAAATCAAATTACCACATTTTCCAAAAGAAATGAAAACAAGTTCTCAAGGAAATATTTGCACATACATTTTTATTGCAGCATTAACAATAACCAACAAGTGAAAGCAACACAAATGTTCCTTCACAGGCAAACAGATAAATAAAATATGGTCTATACATAAAATGGAATATTATTCGGCCTTAAAAAGGAGAAAACCCTGTTACATGCTACAACATAGATGAACCTTAAGGACACTGTACAAGTAAAATAAGACAGTAGAAAAAGACAAGTATTGTATGATTTCACTTGTATGACATTTGTAAAATATTCAAACTCACAGAAACAGAAAGTAGAATGGTCATTGCCAGGGGCTGAAAGGAGGACAAACTAGGGAGGTGTTTCATGGGTATAGAGTTTTAATTTTGCAAAAGAAAACATTCTGGTGATCTGTTTCACCATAATGTAAATATAGTTAACAATACTGTACTGTACACTTTAATCTGGAAAAGTTCGTAAATTTATTTTTTCTGAATGGTGAATTTTATGTTTCTTATCACAACTGAAAAAAAACCTTGAAAATATGGTAACAGTTGCTTCAATGAGTGAAACAAATCATGAAGGGTTGGAGAAGCATGAAACTTTCAGCAATTGACCAATTAATAAAACAATTCCTTTTTTTTTTTTTTTTTTGAGACGGAGTCTCGCTCTGCCGCCCAGGCTGGAGTGCAGTGGCCAGATCTCGGCTCACTGCAAGCTCTGCCTCCCGGGTTCCATCTTTGCAAGAAATTCTCACAACTTTTTCAAAATATTCCCAACATTAAAACATGGAATGTTTTATATTCAAGTGATAAATGCAGGTTACTCAAGATAAAGTATTTAAGAAAGCCACTTGAGATAGCTATACACTGAATGAGGTCATTAAGAAGTGTTTATATATTTGTTGATATTTTTGAAATCAACACCCAGTGAACTTTTAATAGTTACTGCCCTTCATATGTCTCCTTAAAGTATTGAAAAATCATATGCCCAGTGGTCCTATTAATTATGTTCATATAGTTTTATGTTTCTTTCAATACTTAGTATACATCAGCCTATATTTTGTTCATTATCAACAGTTCTCTGTGAATTAAGATGTGTATTGATTGATATGAAAGCGCAATTAGTTTTTTTTGTGTAGTAACATATTCTGTTGCTCTACACATAGTTGAAAATTTGTCAGTATTGATCTAAATGAACTTTGCTAGTCAATACCTTGCTTACAAAGTAATCATTAGGTACCAAATCACATCTCCCTTGGTGCAAATTTTCAGAGGTAAACAGAACAAATAACCACCTAGTACTTATTCCTCATGTAAATCTCACACATACTGGGACCTAATTCATGCTCTACATGTTAGACACTTGTAGAACTATAAAGGAAAATATCTGTTAGCACACAAATATAACAGCAGTTGCTCTTCTAAATTACACAACACTGATATTATGTAAAATACACTGGTGTATTTTGTGTGCAACTCATTTTGCTTTCTTTCCAACACACACATATTTTAAATTAACTTTACTGGTTGCTATATAAACTTCTCAGTAATGGTATGCCTTATACATTTTTGCGTTCTGAGGCATATAACTGAATGCTGCCTCTTTTGTTTCAGTTTCTTCTCTGCTTTTGGCAATCAAACTCATTAATTCTATACTGGAAAACATTATTTTGTCTTCATTTTGGAAAAACTCAATTGGTTTACCAGAGAAGTCCTGTGGTTTTTTGTAAGCTATGTAAAACGTTTTATGACTTGATACCAGTATTTGATATACTTTCAACAGCAACTGCAGAGATGAATCAATCACTAGTTCAATAAAATTCAATATTCTGATTCTCATTATTATGCAGCCTATTTTCATTTTATCCTCCTCTGTTTATGCAAGTGATTGCACTTGCAGAGTCACTTGTCCTAGAGTTTGGTTCACTTTTTATGACTTTCCTGATTTTAGTAATTTGTTGATTATTTTGCCACTTTTATGCTTCAATAAACAATATTGGAGCCATTGATCTATTTTTTCCTGAATTCTCAAAATGCTATAGAGTAATAACTGCAAATGAAAACAGATAAATGCTGAAACAATACATTGTTATGCTGAGATAATTCTAAACCTGAATGTTATATAAAACGCATATTGACTGTTTAAGCTGTTGTGTTATGGGTAACCTTCAAGCATGTGATTAAGAACTTAATACAATTTCTGGCACTTCTCATTCTTCAGCTCTGAAGTTTCACATTTCCGAAGGGTTTCGCCCCAGCACCATATTTACTCTCTTTTTCACAGCCCTCAAACACTTACTTGTAGACTTCCTTATTTATTACTTGCTTACGGATGAGTTTCACCACAGGAAAAGATTATTGGGCACAAGTTAGTATTATACTAACAGATGCTGGCAATAGAGAGTCTTACAAGTCAAGGGCAAGAGTCTTCAGTGAATGTGGGGAGTTATATGGAAATTGGAAGATGGCAGAAATGAGGGTAGAAAGAGGTTAGTATAACCAAATAGACAGGAAACATGGTGCTGTGAAGAGAATCTCATTTGGGGCTTCAAATTACTCCATCTCAAAAACTAGGTTATTTAACCTGTTTGAAACTTGCTTGTGGTGTTGTATGTGTAAAACCACTGCTTTTTGGAGTTGACTTGGTCACGTTATTATCTGCTTATAATGAGTGAGCACATAAATAAAGATGAATCCTACCGTCTTAAACAAGAATGAAAAAACAATTGTTGAAAATGTTAGTGAGAACTTGGGAATATTATGACCCTTGAAATGCAAGGAGAAGGAAGACAAACAACCTGTATTTCAGAGGATCATTAGGATATAGGATCATTAGGATATAGTGGAGAGATTATTCTATGAAGACACTAAGTTTGTAATAAAATATACTGACAGTTGAATAGAGGTTCCTTTGGATTCACTGGAAATAATTTTTTAAAGGAGGCAGACAAAGGGAGGATAAGGAAGGGAAGGGGCTGAAATGGATTTGGATAAGGCTTTGCTGGTCTGAAGGGGCTTAGTCTTGGCTGAAGTGGCTTGGCTTGATTATGAAGTGTGGGAAGCAGCATTTAGATAGTAGAAATGTGGGCTCCTTTAGAACTTCAATGGAATCTGGGAACTATATATATATATACACACACACACACACACATATATATATACAGTGTTTTAATCCCAGTTATGTATGAAGTGCTTAGAGTTATACTTGGTTAATTCAACTTTGGATTTCAGTTTCTGGCCTCTACTGGCTTTCAAGGAGCAGTACTGATGGGACACCGAAAGGATGGCACTCTGGGCTTTTAGAGGGCTCCCAAGAAGGGTGATGAGTATGGCAAGAGAATCCTTTGCACTTTAGTTCTTCCTATTTGGATGAAGTGGGTGCTACTCAATGCTGTCTAGTATAAAGTAGGCAGTAGAGGAAGTTGAAAGATCATGAACTGCATATTTAGATAGGACTAGGTTTGAATCTAAGCTTTCTCAGTGGTGTAAATTCGAGGAAATTACCTAGATGTCCAGAGATTCTCTTTTCTCATTTGTAAAATGGGGATAATAACAACAGCATTTCTAGGTATTTATGGGTGTTAAGTCAGATAATATGAGCATGCTGCTTATTATATTGGAGATGATGAATAAAGTTTCATTTCTTTCCTTTGCATTGACAAACTGTCTCTCCCAATTTTGAAAATGGTTTATCTTATTCATTCAGTAGTCAACAAATATGCATTGAGCATCTGCTATGTGTAGGTTTTGTGGTGGTTGCTGAGAAACTTCACACTATTATGTGGAAAAGATAAACATAGCCACTACCCTTATAGAGCGTATAGACTAGTATATATTATGATACAGATTTTCAGTTGTTAAAACCATCAGGCAATGGGGTAAGTTTAATTTCTGTGCAATCAAGCCCACATTTTATCAGGGCATTTCTACTCAATGTTAATTTGCACTATAATCTGACCTCCAACAAAAGGGTTTTTCCTTAGTGGTAATATGTTGATTTCTAGAGCATCAAGGAGTGTCAGCCCTCCCTCTGTCACCTCTTTTTGGTGTCATTTTGTTTTAATCTTTACATTGTCATTTATAATGGGATAAAATATTAATAATGATTTAATTTAAATGAGAGAAGTAATGTTAGCTGTTAACTTTTTTACAGTCTTATTCCTTACATATAGTATACTGCCTTGTGACACATGAAACACTGTTGTCATGATTGTGAATAAAGTTTCACATTCAACTCTGTAAAAAACCACATTTATCTGCCTTTTAAGCTAAGAGAAGGACATAAAAGGTTTTTTTTCTTTTTCCCATATAAACTTGACTCTCAGGTATAAAGATGTGGAAAAATCCATGCAAAATTCTATTCTGGTCACCTCATACTATTCTATTGTGAAGGCAGAAGATGATGTATGCAACGGGATGAATTCAATATCTTTATATATCCAAAATGGATATTGTAAGATAAATATATATTCCCAGGCAAAATGATCTTTAATCATTGCTGCAGTACATCACAAGAGGATCTCAGGTCTCTCAGAATATCCACTGTGATATAGAGCACATCACAGTTTTACATAGAACATTTATTCAGCATAAACTGGCCTTGCAGAAGCTACACTGCCCTTCCCCCTCCATTTCCACTTTCCATGCTCCCTTCCTCCCTTGGGAAGATGCATGCTTGTTCCATTTGCACGCAGCACCAGTGTTGCCATGGAAACTCGCCTCCTTTTCTTCCCCCTCCCCAGTTACCAAGCACAGCTTCCGGACTCAGTGCCAAGACCTCCTCTGTACAACCTCAATATTCTTTCAATGTTTAGACGAATCTGTTGGAAAATGTTGTTTACATTTTTTTCACAGTGCTATAGCTGCATGTTTTGTGCAATCCATTTCCCATGGATCCACCACCTATGTTCTAAGAGAGATTCCTTTTCCCTCTTCTTTCCCATAACTTTAAAAAATATTTTATTATTTGGTTTGATTTCTAATGGAGCATAAAAGGTAACTCAAGATCACAAAGATTCCATCAGGTAGTCAATTCCATCAAGTCCTAAATTTAATACTTTATGTATCTGATTTTTGTACTTTTACAGAGGATTTCTGTTTTGCAAAAATTGTAGCATGATGCCTGTTTTTTAAAAAATCCTAAACACTTATTAAATTTGTTTTCATACCTTAGAGGTTCATTAAAGTACATATGTGGACTTTACATTATTCCAGCCATTATTATTCTGATGTTTGAATAATATGTCGGCATCCTCCATTATTTGAAGTCAGGTGAGATGCCTTACATAGTAAATTTTATGCAGACTTGTAAAGTATTGTTTGGAGTTTAATTAGTCATTCTAACACTCATGTGTGCTGACACAAAAAGTTATGTTGAAATGACTGTCCCTTCCCCCACCTTTAAAATGACAAATTTTCTTATAAATTTTGTAAACATTATAAAGTAGGCTTAGCAAAGTGTTTATTTATTTAACTTTTATCATAAATACATCATATAAGCCAGCCTGGCCTCTTACTATGATGATACTGTTTTTCTTCACTCTAAATATTTGTATTTAAAAAGGTAAAAAAATACTCTATTTGGAAAAAACTACCCGTGATAAACAGAAGAGGGAGCAATATTTCTTCCTTTACTTGGACACAGAATGTGGTGGTGGTGTTTTTCTAATTACTATTTCACCTTTTTTTCCTAAATGGAAACCTCCTCTGTTATAATCTCTGCTGCTGATTTTCTTTCCCTTTCTTTCAATTTTTTACAGGAGGAGGGGTGTCTAGTAGTGGTAGTAGTAGGACCACCCATTTCGATCAAAGAAACAAAGGTTAAATTCTTTCTGGCTTGCTACTTTCTCTTAGGA